>NC_042982.1:17566207-17866207 GCF_901001165.1 Salmo trutta
GGTTGAATTAGGGTTGCTTGTTACAGTTTTCAACCACACATCAATCAGTCAATGAATTCAATGAATCAATCAGCCAGGAGCATGCTGACTAACCATAGTCGTCCAGCGTCTTGCAGGGGATGTCCAGGTGGGTGGAGCCAAAGGGGTTCCGTACGAATCTCCGCCTCCTCCGTAAGTCGTCCTCCCAGTAGTCCAGACGCCAGAAGTCATTCAGCTGACTGAGAGACAGACAGAGATAGATAGACAGGTTAGACTGAGAGACAGACAGAGATAGACAGGTTAGACTGAGAGACAGACAGAGATAGACAGGTTAGACTGAGAGACAGACAGAGATAGACAGGTTAGACTGAGAGACAGACAGAAAGAGAGAGACAGGTTAGACTGAGAGACAGACAGAAAGAGAGAGACAGGTTAGACTGAGAGACAGACAGAGATAGACAGGTTAGACTGAGAGACAGACAGAAAGAGAGAGACAGGTTAGACTGAGAGACAGACAGAAAGAGAGAGACAGGTTAGACTGAGAGACAGACAGAGATAGACAGGTTAGACTGAGAGACAGACAGAGAGAGACAGGTTAGACTGAGAGACAGACAGAGAGAGACAGGTTAGACTGAGAGACAGACAGAGAGAGACAGGTTAGACTGAGAGACAGACAGAGAGAGACAGGTTAGACTGAGAGACAGACAGAGATAGACAGGTTAGACTGAGAGACAGACAGAGATAGACAGATTAGACTGAGAGACAGACAGGGATAGATAGACAGGTTAGACTGAGAGACAGACAGAGAGAGATAGACAGGTTAGACTGAGAGACAGACAGAGAGAGACAGGTTAGACTGAGAGACAGACAGAGATAGACAGGTTAGACTGAGAGACAGACAGAGATAGACAGGTTAGACTGAGACAGACAGAGAGAGAGACAGGTTAAACTGAGAGACAGACAGAAAGAGAGAGACAGGTTAGACTGAGAGACAGACAGAGAGAGACAGGTTAGACTGAGAGACAAACAGAGATAGACAGGTTAAAAGGAGACAGACAGAGATAGACAGGTTAGACTGAGAGACAGACAGAGAGAGACAGGTTAAACAGAGACAGACAGAGATAGACAGGTTAGAGTGAGAGACAGACAGAGATAGACAGGTTAAACAGAGACAGACAGAGAGAGATAGACAGGTTAGACTGAGAGACAGACAGAGAGAGATAGACAGGTTAGACTGACAGACAGCGAGAGATAGACAGGTTAGACTGAGAGACAGACAGAGAGAGACAGGTTAAACAGAGACAGACAGAGACAGACAGAGAGAAAGAGACATGTTAGACTGAGAGACAGACAGAGAGAGAGAGAGACAGGCTAGACAGAGAAAGACAGAGATAGACAGGTTAGACTGAGAGCAGGTTAGAATACACACACACACACACACACACACACACACACACACACACACACACACACACACACACACACACACACACACACACACACACACACACACACACACACACACACACACACACCAGGATCCATCCCCACAGCAGCAGCAGCAGAAGCCACTACACTATAAATCACTAACACTGCCATTAACAAATACAGCATCAAATTACAAGTCTAAATGGCCCAGCTTGTCTCCTTTTTTACTATGTTTTTTAACAAGACTTGTAAATCAGAGAGGTAGGACTCTCAACACAGGCAGGGAGGGAGGCAGGGAGAGATGGAGAGAAGGTGGGAAGGAGGCAGGGAGGGATGGAGGGAGGCAGGGAGAGAAGGAGGGAGAGAGAGAGAAAGGAGGGTGAGAGGCAGGGAGAGGAGGGAGGCATGGAGGGAGGGAGGCAGGGAGGGAGGGATGGATGGAGGGAAGGTGGGAAGGAGGGAGGGAGGCAGCAACATGGGGTTTAATAATGATGGGGAGGGTCTGAGAACACTCCCTCCCTGTGTGTATGTGGAGCCATGATTAAAATAATGTGTTGAAATATTCATTGAAATGATTCCCAGGGCCCTGGGGCAACCCAAAAGAAAATTGCATTTTTATTCATTATTAATAACAGCGAATTAGAGCCTTAAAAACCGGAGAGAAAGAAGGGAACAGCTCCAGCATGTGGTAACCATCTTTGTAAAAATGATTATTCCAACATTCGCAGGGAGGACCAGGGAAGGAGGATAATTTTATTGCTCGCAGCTAATGCAAACCATTAAGCAGTTGGCCCAGCATCAGGTTACTAAGTGCAGCTCTGGCTGGACACATTTCAAAGGCTTTGTGTTTCATTCAAGGGGAACTAAAAGTAGAAAATCACTGCAAGTCATTTACGTACTCTAAATGGAGCTGTGGAGAGAAATATGGAGCGAGGGAGAGAGTGATGATTAAAGTAGAGCAGATGACAGTTTGGTCTGAGAAGATCCTCAGTCACATCAATGGACCATGTGCTTCATCTTCATCCTCTCCTTCTAGACCAGAGTGAGGAACTACACAGTCCTCCTGCTCCTCTGACCGTGTCCCACATGGCACCACATTCCCTATACACTGAGTGTATAAAACATTAGGAACAGCTTCCTAATATCGAGTTGCTGTCACGCCCTGACCATAGAGAGCCCTTGTTTCTCTATGGTGTAGTAGGTCAGGGCGTGACTAGGGGGTAGTCTAGTTTAATATTTCTATGTTGGGTTCTAGTTTATATTTTCTAGGTTGGTGTTTTGTATGATTCCCAATTAGAGGCAGCTGGTAATCGTTGTCTCTAATTGGGGATCATATTTAAGCAGCTATTTTTCCCACCTGTGTTTGTGGGATATTGTTTTGTGTTTGTGCCAGTGCACCACGTAGTCACGTTTAGTTGTTCGTTTATTTGATTTATTTGTTTTATTTGTTTTATTTGTTTTTGCTTGAAGTTTCACTTTGGAATAAAGATGTGGAACTCTACACACGCTGCGCCATGGTCCCGTTCTTACGACAACCGTGAGAGTTGCACCCTCCTTTGCCATCAGAACGGCCTCAATTCATTGGGGCATTGACTCTACAAGGTGTCAAAAGCATTCCACAGGGATACTGGCTCATGTTGACTCTAATGCTTCCCACAGTTGTGTCAAGTTGCCTGGATGTCCTTTAGGTGGTGAACCATTCTTGATACACACAGGAAACTGTTGAGTGTGAAACCCAGCAGTGTTGCAGTTCTTGACACACTCAAAACCTGTGTGCCTGGCACCTACTACCATACCCCGTCCAAAGGCACTTAAATATTTTGTCTTGCCCACTCACCATCTGAATGGCACATATACACAATCCATGTCTCAATTGTCTCAAGGCTTAAAAATGCTTCTTTAACCTGTCTCCTCCCCTTCATCTACACTGATTGAAGTGCATTTAACAAGTGACATCTATAAGGGATCATAGCTTTCACCAGGATTCACCTGGTCAGTCTATGTCATGGAAAGAGCAGTTCCTAATGTTTGTACACTCAGTGTATAGCGACCTACTTTCAGCCAGGGCTCTTTTATTTTCCTTTTACCAGTACAGAACCATATTAAAATGATGCCTCCACCTCCACCTTAAAAATGATCCAGTCAGAATGTATTACCACCACCAAAAACAAGAACAACATCAACCCAGACAGCCGCCCAGTTACCAATCCACCTCCAGCTTTGGCAATCTGGCTAGCAGCCAGGGCTACCATTATATAGTCCCCCCCAATATTGAGTCAGTCTAAACAGATTAACTTGTTACAAGGGGATCACATCACCAAACCGTTCTATGAATATAATATGAATATAATATGAATTTAATATCTACAACTGTCAGTAAGCTGAAGGCTCAGGAGACTTAGCAGGCCTTTGACAGCCACGAGAGCTCAGTCTCAGTTAAGCATCAATCAACTGTGTGTGTGAGTGTGTGTGTTTGTGCAGAGTATCAGTGTGCCTAGAGCTTGTCCCCTGTCTGTCAGTCTCCCAGCAGGCTTGAAGCAGAAGAACAGAGATGTCAGTAGGTGGAGAGGCGAATCCACGTAAATTATATTGTAAATGCTAGATTACACAGCCAGAAAAATGGAAATCCACTGAAGGCAGATGAGAGATTACTGTTACAGATTATAACCCCTAATTCCCACTACAAATAGACTGCCAACCACGGTGGGGGAGGAAGGAGCTGCTTTGAACATTTGCTCTGCACCGCATTAAACACATTAAACACATATGATGCATGAGATTTGATAATCATTTGTGTACAGCAACCTAAACTGCAAGAAAAAAATGTTTTCATTTGTATCTAGCTAATACGAATCAAACGTTCAACAAACCAACCCCAACATTACAAGGTTTGATTAACCAAGCAAACATGATGATTTCTCTCCCCCTGACCCCCCCACCCCAACCTCATCCCCCACCCCAACCTCATCCCCACGCCAGCCTCATCCCCCACCATATGCTTTCACTTTGGAGGTGGTTTAGTAGTGAATGAAAAGGAGAAAGAGAAAGATGAGGAGGAGGAGGAGGAGGAAAGGGAGAGAGGAGAAGGGCCAGTGATACTCTAAACCGTGTGGTTGGCACCAGTCATGTTCTGGACCTTCGTGCCAACCTGCTGTACTTAAGGAGGCTGGGCCAGGCAGCTCAGTGAGCGTGGTCTGGGATGTCTTCCAAATGGCACCCTATGCACACCCTATACTATGGGTCTTGGTCTAAAGTGCACTTATAGGGAATGCTATGTGGGAGGCAGACTGGATGGTCTGGTGCTGGGGGGCTCTGGGGAATGGCTCCCATAGGGGGCTAACTCAGTTAGCTCACACACACATCTAAAACACTAGACTCCTAAGGGCTCTGGTCAAAAGTAGTGCACTATATAGGGAATATGGTGCCCTTTGGGACACAGCCCCAGAGAGAGGCCAAGGTGAGAGAGACACAGAGAGTGACATCATTCCTCTCTCAGTCTGGGAGTGATATTGAAAGTATTTGGAGCTGGGTTTTTTTTATTTGTTTTTTTGTGTGACCAAATCTTTATTTATTTGTAATTTTTGGTAGTCTGTGTGGTATTCTGTGTGTACTGATGGTATTGTAATTGTATTCATTTTGATGATATTCTGATTGTACTAATGGTATTCTGAGTGTACCGATGGTATTCTAAGTGTATTGATGGTATTCTAAGTGTATTCCAAGAGTATATTTGGAGCAGAGTGAGAGAGAAGGACACAAAGACAGATTGCAAACTGAGAGGTGTTAAAACTGTGAAGTTCTCATCGATAAATTCACTCAAATCCATCAAATAGGACATGTCTGATATTCTCCAGCATCTGAAGCTATATGTCTTCTCTGCTTTGCTGAATCCAATATGAGCACAACAAAGCTTCATTTCATGCATGAGCTAGAGAAATGCATGCTGGGAAATAATGTGATGCTAGAACAGCTTCAGACACAGATGTACTCCAGGCGGGTTACAAAGTCTGTTTGATACTAAAACAAAGATTTAGTAAATGTCTGCCAGCTAAGGTCTTCTATTGATGTTAGGCTAACATTAGACCTGTAGAAACAGACAAATACTACTAAATGATATGAGGGTAAATACAAAATAGTGAATCAAATCCTTTGACTAGGCGCATCCTTGGAATATACTGAACATTTCATCAATAGAGACTGTAAAGTGTGAGGCAGTGACAGCCAGTTTATCTCAATGGGATCTGTGAGGAGGACTGACTGGCTCTCCACTCCCCTGTTCTCCACTCGTAGTGGGGATTCATGACAGGCATAAAGAATGACTGAGGCCAAGCCTCCCAGAAACTGGCTAAATTTATTAGCCCTGTCACACATCAATCACACAAATGGATTTCAAACTGCATTTTAAAAGCTAATTTTCCAGACCTGATAACCAAGAGGAAGCATGGTGGCCATTATTCACAGAAGCTTTTAGATCATAGGTGCAGCACAAGAAATGTGTAAAAAGGCTATCTTCTCTCCTTTTTCCTCTGTGTATTCAAATCCCATATCTCCGGAATGCATGTATGTGTGTGTGTGTGTGTGTGTGTGTGTGTGTGTGTGTTTATGTGTGTGTGTGTGTGTGTTTATGTGTGTGTGTGTGTGTGTGTGTGTGTGTTTATGTGTGTGTGTGTGTGTGTTTATGTGTGTGTGTGTGTGTGTGTGTGTGTGTGTGTGTGTGTGTGTGTGTGTGTGTGTGTGTGTGTGTATGTGTGTGTGTGTGTGTGTGTGTGTGTGTTTATGTGTGTGTGTGTGTGTTTATGTGTGTGTGTGTGTGTGTGTGTTTATGTGTGTGTGTGTGTGTGTGTGTGTGTGTGTGTGTGTGTGTGTGTGTGTGTGTGTGTGTGTCTCGGGGCTGTGGAGACAGAGACAGATTTAACACCCCCGCTCCACAGGGAATGTGTTCTGTTTGTAAAAGGCAGTAAAACCTGACAGCCATGACTCAAAATAAAACGGTGAAGAGGGAAATAAAAGGATTGAAAACAATTTTCCAGCACAAATACAGCCCAATCTAGGACAGTGGGAGCTGGTTTGTAGTGATGAACTAGACTTGTATTGACACTGGGGACAGTTATAGTATAGTGATATAGTATAGTTATAGTATAGTAGTAAAGTATAGTTATATATAGTGACTTAACTCCGCACCAATGACACGACTCTACTTCCTCCCATTTTCCATTGAGATTATTCATCGGAGAGGAGAGAAGGAGGAGGAGAGGAAGGGAGGAATAGGGCAGGCTAATACTAATACTTGGTGTCTGTCAGGCCTGCACTTTGCTGCCTGCAGATAATCTTAGAGGCTTGTTTATGACTGAACTGTCCATCAAAGTGCAGCTAAAATAACTACTTATAACACTGTATGTCAAAGCACAGCTACAATGACTAGCTACCACTCAGAAAGACAGACAGAGAAGCAGGCAGCAGAGATGGAGAAACTGTCTGTATCCAGTCTGTCAGGTTATTCTCACCTTCTCACTCCACGTTTGCGTCCAAAATTACACCCTATTTTACCAAAGCCCTATGGGCCCTGGTCAAAAGTAGTGCACTATATAGGGTATAGGGTGCCATTTGAGACACATCCCATCTCTAGCGCCTGGCTGTTGTATGCTGCCCCCCATCAAGGTCATATCTCTGTTAGAAAAACAACAAACCATTATATCAACAAAGCATTACAGCTGACCACGTTGTCAATGACCCAGTTAAGAGTGTTCACTCCAGAGTGTTCTTCAAACACGGCGGTAAACTGGACCATGGTCCTGATGTTTATTTCTAACATGTTTATTTCTAGTGAGGTAATACAGATAGTTCTACTGTATATGAACCATAACCCTCTGGAGGAACAATCATTCAGATAGAACAGAAGTATACACATTTCAGTTAGAACATAATTATACACATTTCAGTTAGAATAGAACTAACCATGTTTCAGTTAGAACAGAACAAATCATGTTTCAGTTAGAACAGAACTAACCATGTTTCAGTTAGAACAGAATTATACACATTTCAGTTAGAACAGAACTAACCATGTTTCAGTTAGAACAGAACAAACCATGTTTCAGTTAGAACATAACTAACCATGTTTCAGTTAGAACAGAATTATTCATGTTTCAGTTAGAATAGAACTAACCATGTTTCAGTTAGAACAGAACTAACCATGTTTCAGTTAGAACAGAACTAACCATGTTTCAGTTTGAACAGAACAAACCATGTTTCAGTTAGAACAGAACAAACCATGTTTCAGTTAGAACAGAACTAACCATGTTTCAGTTAGAACAGAATTATTCATGTTTCAGTTAGAATAGAACTAACCATGTTTCAGTTAGAACAGAACTAACCATGTTTCAGTTTGAACAGAACAAACCATGTTTCAGTTAGAACAGAACTAACCATGTTTCAGTTAGAACAGAACTAACCATGTTTCAGTTAGAACAGAACTAAACATGTTTCAGTTAGAACAGAACAAATCATGTTTCAGTTAGAACAGAACTAACCATGTTTCAGTTAGAACAGAACAAATCATGTTTCAGTTAGAACAGAACAAACCATGTTTCAGTTAGAATAGAACTAACCATGTTTCAGTTAGAACATAATTATTCATGTTTCAGTTAGAATAGAACTAACCATGTTTCAGTTAGAATAGAACTAACCATGTTTCAGTTAGAACAGAACTAACCATGTTTCAGTTAGAACAGAACTAACCATGTTTCAGATGGAACAGCGCTATTCATATTTCAGATCATTCAGTTGGAACAAAACTATTCATGTTTCAGTTAGAACAGAACTAACCATGTTTTAGATAAAATAGAACTAACCATGTTTCAGAACAGAACTAACCATGTTTCAGTTAGAATATAATTATCCATGTTTCAGTTAGAACAGAACTAACCATGTTTCAGTTAGAATAGAACTAACCATGTTTCAGTTAGAACAGAACTAACCATGTTTCAGTTAGAACAGAACTAACCATGTTTCAGTTATAACAGAATTAACCATGTTTCAGATGGAACAGCGCTATTCATATTTCAGATCATTCAGTTGGAACAAAACTAATCATGTTTCAATTAGAAGAGAACTAACCATGGTTCAGTTAGAACAGAACTAACCCTGTTTCAGTTAGAACAGAACTAACCATGTTTCAGTTAGAACAGAACTAACCATGTTTCAGTTAGAACAGAACTAACCATGTTTCAGATGGAACAGCGCTATTCATATTTCAGATCATTCAGTTGGAACAAAACTAACCATGTTTCAATTAGAAGAGAACTAACCATGGTTCAGTTAGAACAGAACTAACCCTGTTTCAGTTAGAACAGAACTAACCATGTTTCAGTTAGAACAGAACTAACCATGTTTCAGATGGAACAGCGCTATTCATATTTCAGATCATTCAGTTGGAACAAAACTATTCATGTTTCAGTTAGAACAGAACTAACCATGTTTTAGTTAGAATAGAACTAACCATGTTTCAGTTAGAACAGAACTAACCATGTTTTAGTTCGGACAGCGCTATCTATCATTTTAGACATTTTAGTCATTTTAGCAGATGCTCTTATCCAGAGCGACTTACAGTAGTGAATGCATACATTTCATACAGTTTTTTTCTTTTTTTTTCTCCGTACTGGTCCCCCGTTTTAATTAGAACAGAACTATAATGGTTTCAGCATCAGCCAGTTTGTCCTGACAGAGAGGACTAAAAAAGATTCAATAAAACACAATTATATTCTCTTTAAATGCTTCCATTTGAGACTGGAGGATAATTAGAATAAATAGCAGTAATCAGTGACTAGTCTATTTAAAGAGGCAGGACTGGTTAGTGTATCACCACACACACCCTGTCCTGTGAAGGGGGTGCCTTGCCCTGCGCCCCGAGCCCCACACTCTGCGCCCCCAAGCCCCGCGTGACACTGACACTAAACACACTCCAGAGCTCTCAGATTAAGTCCTTCTGAGAACAAATGGTCTTTCTTCTCTCCTCCATCCACACTCTGTCCATCTACCAATGAGAGGAAGCTATTCATTGTCTATGGTCTGTCAATGGTTTAGGCTAGGGTCACTGTTAACATGATTCACTGGTCAGTATTACTATGACACACTAAACCATTCTGCTCTGGGGACATGCTAACCATGTCCTAAAATGTAAGCATGGAAGTACCAGGGTTGCAAAATTCTGGTAATTTCCCCCAAATTCTCAGGTTTTCTACAAATACTGGTTGGAGGATGCTGGATTTCCTGCTTATTCCCTTGTGATTTTCCAACTTGGATTTCTGTAAAACCTGAGAATTTTGGAAAAGTTACCAGAATTTTGCAACCCTAGGAAGTACTGCATGATGGTCTCTCAAAAACAAATCATCTACCAAACCATTATACTTCTGAAACCCGCCATATCTGTCACAGCTTTCTGAAGGATCGGACCAAAACGCAGCGTGTTCGTAGTTCCACATCTTGTTATTAATCGTGAAACTAAATGCAATACACCAACCACTTTAAATAACAAAACAACAAAAGCCGTAACGCAGAGCAGACAAACACTACTCAAAAATTAACAACCCACAAAATACAAAAGGAAAACCCCCTACATAAATATGATATCCAATTAGAGACAACTAGAACCGGCTGCCTCTAATTGGAGATCATCCCAATAACCCCCGACATAGAAATAGAAATCTAGAAAACCCACATAGAAACAGAAAGCAAGAAAACCACCTAAAGCACCCCCTGTCACGCCCTGACCACTCTACTATAGAAAATGACCCCTTACAAAGGTCAGGACGTGACAGTACCCCCCCCCCCCAAAGGTGCAGACCCCGACTGCACTCAAACAAAATCCAACAAAAAGAACCCCAAACACAAAGGGAGGGTAGGGAGGGTGAAAAAGTCTATGGCGGCTCTCGTGCTACACCCACAACCTTCCTCTCCCCCCGATCATCCAGCAACGGAGGTGGCTCCGGCTCAGGGTGTAACCCCCGTTCCGCCCACAGATCCCGCTGCTTCTGTACCACCGACCTGTGGATCATTAGAGGAATCGGACTGTAGATCAATACCAGAGGCCCTGCGCTGCCGACCACCGCTGGAGGTTCCGACCTACAGGCCGCCGCTGGAGGATCTGGGCTGCAAACCGCCGCTGAAGGCTCCGGGCTGCAAACCGCCGCTGAAGGCTCCGGGCTGCAGACCGCCGCTGAAGGCTCCGGGCTGCAGACCGCCGCTGAAGGCTCCGGGCTGCAGACCATCGCTGGAGGCTCCAGACTAGGGAGTGTCGCTGGAGGCTCCAGACTGGGAGGCGTCGCTGGAGGCTCCGGACTGGAGAGCGTCGCTAGAGGCTCCGGACTGGGGAGCGTCGCTGGAGGCTCCGGACTGGGGAGCGTCGCTGGAGGCTCCGGACTGAGGAGCGTCGCTGGAGGTCTGGTGCGTGGAACTGGCCTAGGTGGCGCCAGACTGGTGACGCGCACCTCAGAACCAGTGCAGGGAGCAGGAACAGGACACTCCAGACTGGGCATGCGCACTGGAGGTCTGATGCGTGGAACTGGCCTAGGTGGCGCCAGACAGGTAGCACGCACCTCAGGGCGAGTGCGGGGAGGAGGCACAGGACGTACCGGATGATGGAGGCGAACTGGAGACCGGGCATGCTGAGCAGGCCTACTCCTTCCTGGCTCAGTGACCATCTTCGCCCTACACCGGTGAGGAGCTTGCACCGACCGCACCGGGCTGTGAGTGCGTATGGGCAATATAGTGCGCATCACACCGTAACCCATTGCTCGCTCCTCAGCACGCCCACTCCGCAGTGCCCTTAACGCCAGTACCTCTCTCCGGAATCTTGCGTCGAGCTCCGCGCTTGACTCCCTGACTGGCTCCCTGACTGGCTCGTGAAACTAAATGCAATACACCAACCACTTTAAATAACAAAACAACAAAAGCCGTAACGCAGAGCAGGCAAACACTACTCAAAAATTAACAACCCACAAAATACAAAAGGAAATCCCCCTACATAAATATGATCTCCAATTAGAGACAACTAGAACCGGCTGCCTCTAATTGGAGATCATCCTAATAATCCCCAACATAGAAATAGAAATCTAGAAAACGCACATAGAAACAGAAAGCAAGAAAACCACCCAAAACACCCCCTGTCATGCCCTGACCACTCTACTATAGAAAATGACCCCTTACAAGGGTCAGGACGTGACAATATCACTCAAAAAACATGCGGTATTATACTGATATTTTTTAACACATTCAATACAGAAACATTCAATATCGGCTTTCAAACGTCTCCCAAAACAGCGTAGATGACGGATCCCTACGGATAGAAAGGTTTCAACCGGTCAGGTATAAAAAACATTCAGCCATCTAATTGACTAAAAAAGTCTGAAACAAAACAATGTCTGTCAATCAGTGTACTATATCACTGACTGTCTTTGATCACCATGGTGACACATTCTTCTACATCAACAGACAGACACAGCTAAATAAAACTGCACATCAGCACGAGGCAACTGGAAACCATATGGCCATGGATGGTGTATCATTTTTCATTTTTCAAAGTAATGTGTAAATTCAGAAAACAGCCTAACAATACATCAGAAAAAAGATAATTTGTGTAATGAATGCATGTTAACGCATTAAGAGTAAGATTGCCATCAATACCCGTCAGTAACAGTCAGACTACAGTCAGTGACAGTCAGACTAGTCAGTGACAGTCAGACTACAGTCAGTGTCAGTCAGACTACAGTCAGTAACAGTCAGACTACAGTCAGTGACAGTCAGACTAAAGTCAGTAACAGTCAGACTACAGTCAGTAACAGTCAGACTACAGTCAGTGACAGTCAGACTAAAGTCAGTAACAGTCAGACTACAGTCAGTAACAGTCAGACTACAGTCAGTGACAGTCAGACTAAAGTCAGTAACAGTCAGACTACAGTCAGTAACAGTCAGACTACAGTCAGTGACAGTCAGACTACAGTCAATAACAGTCAGACTACAGTCAGTGACAGTCAGACTACAGTCAGTAAGAGTCAGAGACAGTCAGTAAGAGTCAGAGACAGTCAGTAAGAGTGAGATTACAGTCAGTAACTGTGAGATTAGAGTCAGAAACAGTCAGAATACAGTCAGTAACAGTCAGACTACAGTCAGACTAAAGTCAGTAACAGTCAGACTACAGTCAGTAACAGTGAGACTGCAGTCAGTGACAGTCAGTAACAGTGACACTACAGTCTACAGCAGAGTTTTAGAATGTTTGAACCCCTCCCTGCCAGCGCTGTAGACCATTAATCTTTCATCTGAGGTGGGGCTCACCTCCCAGCTCTCTCTTCTCTCTCTCTGCTCCCCTATAACTGATGATTGTGTGAAAGCTCTCCTTCAGAGGTAATTATCAGGCTGCAAGGTTAACTCCACCCCAAAGAGGAGCTGCTGTACAATAGCTCAACAACAAATAAAAGTGGACAGAAAAAGAAGAGCTAAAACAAAGGAACTTCACTACCAGTAAAAATATGTTGTTTTTCCCTCTTGAATATACATCGATACAGAGGACAGACATCCCCAAGGCTGTGTTAGGGTTCCTGCTGCATTGATTTTCTAAATGAACCATCATGTTCAGCAGGATCATATTCACTGGTCCTCCATATACCTTCACACAGGACCCAGAGAGACCTTGATCTACCTCTCCCCCCCACAATCTTTCCTCTCCTCCTCGTCAGAGCTGCTATTAGAATGGATAACCCAGCGAGGCGAGACAGCGGAGTGCTTAGCCAGGCAGCCAGTGACTGAAGGGTCCATTCCATCACTAAGTTATTATCCACAGGCAAAGTGTTGCCATTCATCAGAGACTGAGAGATGAAACTCTCTGTTAGTCAAGGGAAACGCCCGTTCCACTCCCCTCACCAAGGATCAATATATGCCACCGCTCTCTCCTCCATTCCTTCCGCTACCGAAAAAGTAATTATACAGGAGCAATGTTGCAATGTTGACAATCGATAGCTCAGTCAGGTTGGGTTAAGGTCTGTAGGGGGGGGGGGGGGGGGATTTAGTCAGCTACTGATGTCAACAGGGACACCTTGGAACAAAGGACGTCCTGTCTGTGTCTGTATGTCTGTCTGTCTGCTTCCACCTGCTCTACATCCTGTTAAGACGGCCATGTTGGAACATGTTGGAATGCCTGGGTTGCATCTGAAATGGCACCCTATTCCCTATATAGTGTAATATTTTTTACCATGGTTCACAGGGCTCTGGTCAAAGTTAGTGCACTATATAGGGAACAGGGTGCCTTTTGGGATGCAGACAGTGTTGGACAGGGGAGGCCTTTAGTGTCAATGGAGATGCAGACTACTCACTTTTTTTATTTTTTATTTATTTATTTACCTTTATTTAATTTGACATGTCAGTTAAGAACAAATTCTTATTTTCAATGGGCCTAGGAACAGTGTGTTGACTTCCTTGTTCAGGGGCAGAACAACAGATGTCTACCTTGTCAGCTCGGGGATTTGATCTTGCAATCTTCTGGTTACAAGTCCAACGCTCTAACCAACACAACCCAGTATGTATCAAACTTGAATAAATGCATGTGACAAAAGATAGTTTGCAGAATGCAGGTAGATCAGAGGTAGATGTGACTGAGTGAAAGGTTCTTTCCATTTCATGAGAACAATAAAAACAAAGCCAACATATTATAGTATTACTATAAGAGAAAACAGAGTAGAAACGATATTGACATACACAGCAGTAAATAAGAGGATTAATACAAACTTGCCTTGTTTTCAAGGATGGTTATTATCATAGTTTAAAACTGGTAGTTAAAGACACTGTGTAATATTCTAGAATGAAATCATCAGCCTTGCCTTGATGTCTCCTTTCTCTTGACAATGCTGAACTTTATAATCCAGTGACAGGGGTCAGGGGGTCGCAGCAGAGGGAGGAGGGGCCACTGGAGAAAATTCTAACATCCAATTTTCAACTTGATTTATCAGTGTGAAGCTCAAACTGAATGGGTGCCGTGATGGGAGGAGGGGGAGAGAGGGAGGAGAGGAGGAAGAGGGAAAGAGGGGTGAGGAGGGAGGGAGGGGTGAAGAAGGAGGAGGGGAGCTGTCTCAGAGCTGCATCAAAGGTTTCTCGTTGTGATTTAGCACAGCAGATCAATACAACCCTATACTGTTTCAATTTGAACACTATTGATTTTGTGATGTCGACTCAATATACAGCACATTCATCATCAGGCAAGCAGAAAGTATGATCCAAGAGCCTACTGGGCTGATCACACTGCCTTAACACAGCCCTACCACCTCCTGAGCTGATCACACTGCCTCAACACAGCCCTACCACCTCCTGGGCTGAGCACACTACCTTGTTTAACACAGCCCTACCACCTCCTGAGCTGATCACACTGCCTCAACACAGCCCTACCACCTCCTGGGCTGAGCACACTACCTTGTTTAACACAGCCCTACCACCTCCTGGGCTGAGCACACTGCCTTAACACAGCCCTACCACCTCCTGGGCTGAGCACACTGCCTTGTTTAACACAGCCCTACCAACTCCTGGGCTGATCACACTACCTTGTTTAACACAGCCCTACCACCTCCTGGGCTGAGCACACTGCCTTAACACAGCCCTAGCACCTCCTGGGCTGATCCCGCTGCCTCAACACAGCCTACCACCTCCTGGGCTGAGCACACTACCTTGTTTAACACAGCCCTACCACCTCCTGGGCTGAGCACACTGCCTTGTTTAACACAGCCCTACCAACTCCTGGGCTGATCACACTACCTTGTTTAACACAGCCCTACCACCTCCTGGGCTGATCCCACTGCCTTAACACAGCCCCACCACCTCCTGGGCTGATCCCACTGCCTTGTTTAACACAGCCCTACCACCTCCTGGGCTGATCCCACTGCCTTGTTTAACACAGCCCTACCACCTCCTGGGCTGATCCCACTGCCTTGTTTAACACAGCCCTACCACCTCCTGGGCTGATCCCACTGCCTTGTTTAACACAGCCCTACCACCTCCTGGGCTGATCCCGCTGCCTTGTTTAACACAGCCCTACCACCTCCTGGGCTGATCACACTGCCTTGTTTAACACAGCCCTACCACCTCCTGGGCTGATCCCGCTGCCTTAACACAGCCCTACCACCTCCTTGGCTGATCATACTGCCTTAACACAGCCCTACCACCTCCTGGGCTGATCACACTGCCTTGGTTAACACAGCCCTACCACCTCCTTGGCTGATCCCACTGCCTTAACACAGCCCTTCCACCTCCTGGGCTCATGGTTAATTCTTATAATAGGCTATATGATCGCAGAGAGATTTTGTATGTATCCCAAATGGCATCCTATTCTCTATGTGGTGCACTAATTTAGACCAGGGAATAGGGTACCATTTGGGACGCACTCATTGGCTTTCCGTTCGTGTGCAGTGTCTCCTCGTCACACAGAGTTACGATCATAATGGTGTCTACTAATTCAAAATACTATAGTTGTGTAAAAACTTTCAACAAAATGTGCACTATTGACATTAGCTGTAGTTTCACCTGGGTGAGTATATTAAATATCTAATTCTGTTGATAAAACGCTCAACACAGATCAATATCCTCTGGCTAGTCTCCCGTCAGAAGTTAAGGTTAAAGTAAAAACAATCTCCGTGCAGGCAAGCATTCACACCTACGCACGCACGCACGCACACACACTCTTTCAACCAGCGTCACAAATAACAGACAGCCCCTTCAGAATGCTGGAGGGTTTTCTATTTTACAAGAGCAGCAAAAGTTAATGTTGCATTGAATAAGGCTGAGCTGCTACACTGCCCTGAGCTCATGAACATATTGCATCATTTTTCTTCTCCAGCAGGTCACCATTAAATGGGTATTTGTTGGAAGTTTTGCAGTATCATTTACAATGCTCCCCCGCTCAGTAACCTTTTGTTCCAATACTAATGCTATCCCTGGAGAGAAATTCTATAAATATTTGAATACGTAAATCTACAGTAGCAGCCCGCAATTCAATCTTCTATGTTTTGCCAAGGTTACTTTACTTATACTATTGTTTGGTCTGTTTTATGAATTTCTCTATCAGAACTGCGTGGCACATAATCAAACATACGCTGTGTGCACAAATATATACACTATGCTCCAACGTCCGGTGGGTGAAGTAAGGCATTTAGTTGCATGAACTACTGTAGGTAAGGATATCTATATTATTATAATTCTAGTTGTAATTCAATCTGTACTATAGTTTGCATCCAAACGGCACCCTATTCCCTATTCGGGTTATCTACTCTGGTCAAAAGTAGTGCACTATGTAAGGTACAGCTGCATGGGTAAATAGGGCTCTGGTTGAAAGTAATGCACTATACAGTATAGGGAAAAGAGAGCCATTTGGGAGTCAGAACGCATCCATAGATTAATGGTCCACTGATGGTAAATATGCATCTTTCTGAGGTAATTGCATCTGTTTCCAGGACTGTGTTTGTCAGGTGGGATGATGCATGTATAAATCACTAAATCTATACGCCACACAACCCATGGAGAGTACCAGCAGTCATTAAAACACTCCTCAAATCATTCAACAATCAATTGAAATCTCCTTACAAACTAAATGAAGGTTTATTGTATTTTTTCAACAAACATCTGACAACACAGCAGAATTCCTAAAACCCTCAAAACATGATCCAGATGTGTTTTCTATCGATGTGAGTAAACAACATCCCCTTAATGAACATAGCTAACCATCTGTATTGCATTTTCAAAATCCAATAAGGAAAGCCAAGCTACTGTTTCAGTGAGAGTAGTCAATTACTGAAAGTGTTCTTTCTGTAAGAAAGGCAATATTTGACAGGACCTTTGCTGCACTTGCCACTCGCCAGGTTGTCATTGTGAATACAGAATTTGTTCCTAACAGACTTGCCTGGTATAAAGCTTGTTTTATAAGGAGCTTCCTAACAGATCATGGCCAATGTCATCAACATCCCAATGAACATGCATGTCATGTGTCGTCGTGACAGTAACAGGGGGAAACATAGAGAGAATAGTAGTCGGGGTCTAAGCACAAAACCTTGAGGTACGCCTAATTCAACTTTAGAGGATTTTCCACCTAGTTGGACAAATGGACACTGTTCAGATTGGTGGTTTAAGCATCCATAGCATCACTATTCAGCACTGGCCCACTTCAACCACTGAGTGTGTGTGCGCGTGCCTGTGCGTGTGCGCACGTTTGTGTGTGTGTGTATGTGTGTGTGTGTGTGTGTGTGTGTGGTAGCCCTCTCGGGTGTGTGGGTGCATGTGCGTGTGCGTGTGCACATGTGTGTGTGTGTGTGTGTGTGTGTGTGTGTGTGTGTGGTAGCCCTCTCGGGTGTGTGTGTGTGTGTGTGTGTGTGTGTGTGTGTGTGTGTGTGTGTGTGTGTGTGTGTGTGTGTGTGCGTGTGGTGGGAAGCAGAGCTAAGGATCTGTAGTTTTCAAGGCCAAGGGGAGAGGTGTGGAGGGAATGACTCTGACCACCAACCACCACCAGGTGTTCTGCTGTGTGACTGAGAGGGTTGCTGAGAGACTCGACAACACTCCACACACACCTTCTCGTACGCACACACACGCACACATGCACACGCACACACAAACACAACTCCCCCCCAACCCAACCCCAGTCTGTTTGACCGGTGGTCGGTCCCGAGGGGGGTTCAGTCTCTTTGTCTGTTATTGAGTTAGTTGACCTGGTCCCTGATCAAAATCAAATCAAATTGTATTTGTCACATGTGCCGAATACAAGAGTTTTAACCCTTACCATGAAATGGGTTACTTACAAGCCCTTAACCAACAATGCAGTTTTAAGAAAAAGAATAGTTCAGAAAAAATATTTACTAAATAAACTAAGGTAAAAATAAAAGACCAAGAATAAAATTACAATAACAAGGCTTTATAAAGGGGGTACCGGTACAGAGTCAATGTGCAGGTGTACAGGTTAGTCGAGATAATTTAGGTAATATGTACATGTAGGTAGGGGTAAAATGACTATGTATAGATAATAGATAGTAAACAGCGAGTAGCAGCAGCGTAAAAAAAAGGGGCGGGGGGGGGGGTCAACGCAAATAGTCCGGGTAGCCATTTGATTAGCTGTTCAGCAGTCTTATGGCTAGGGGTTAGAAGCTGTTCAGAAGCCTTTTGGACCTAGACTTGGCACTGCGGTACAACTTACCGTAGGGTGGCTGGAGTTTTTGGCAATTTTTGGTCCTTCCTCTGACATTGCCTGGTATAGAGATCCTGGATGGCAGGAAGCTTGGCCCCGTACGCACTACCCTCTGAAGCACCTTGCGGTCGGAGGCCAAGCAGTTGCCATACCTGGCGGTGATGCAACCAGTCAGGATGCTCTCGATGGTGCAGCTGTATAACTTTTTGAGGATTTGAAAACCCATGCCAAATCTTTTCAGTCTCCTGAGAGGGAATAGGCGTTGTCGTGCCCTCTTCACAACTGTCTTGGTGTGTTTGGACCATGATAGTTTGTTGGTGATGTGGACACCAAGGAACTTGAGGCTCTCAACCTGCTCCACTACAGCCCCGTCGATGAGAATGGGGGCGTGCTCGGGCCTCCTTTTCCTGTAGTCCACGATCATCTCCATGTAAATGTGATCCTGGTGGATGCTGGGTAAATGACATTAGCTGGTGGTCCTTCCTTCCCAGTACTGCACTAATTGTGCAGTACAGCTAATACTGGGAGTTCTGCTATCCAGTCTAGCCTTAGCTTGATCTTTGGGCCAGCCCAGCTCCAGGTAGCCCCAGCCCTAAACCTTTCACCAGACCCAGTCCCAGTACTTCTGTGCCAGGCTGCCAGGCTGCTCCAGGCTCTGTGTTTGTTGGCAAGACCTATCCTTCAGCCCCAGCCATATACCCCAGCACAATACCTATCCTTCAGCCCCAGCCCTATACCCCATCCCAAGGCCTATCCTTCATCCCCAGCCCTATACCCCAGCCCAAGGCCTATCCTTCAGCCCCAGCCCTATACCCCAGCCCAAGACCTATCCTTCAGCCCCAGCCATATACCCCAGCACAAGACCTATCCTTCAGCCCCAGCCATATACCCCAGCCCAAGGCCTATCCTTCAGCCCCAGCCCTATACCCCAGCCCAAGGCCTATCCTTCAGCCCCAGCCCTATACCCCAGCCCAAGGCCTATCCTTCAGCCCCAGCCCTATACCCCAGCCCAAGACCTATCCTTCAGCCCCAGCCCTATACCCCAGCACAATACCTATCCTTCAGCCCCAGCCCTATACCCCAGCCCTGGCAAGGTCTATCCTTCAGCCACAGCTCTATACCTCAGCCCTGGCAAGGCCTATCCTTCAGCCCCAGCTCTATACCTCAGCCCTAGGTCTTACCTCTGTGCCAGGCTGCCCCAGGCTCCATGCTTATTGGTGAGGATGTTGAGTATCTTCTGTTTGAGCTGGTTGGCAGTCACATGGTCTCTGTGCTTGGCAGCGCTGATGAGGTGATCACACATCTTCTCCTCTTCCCTCCGATCAGCAGTGTACTGGGCACAGTTAGACTGATGGAGGGAACACAATGAGCCATTTTATTATAAACATAGCCATGCTAGTGCCATGCTAACATAATGCTAACTATGCTAAGCATTAAGATTATGCTAACACCCTGCAAACAAAATGCTAACACCATGCTAGGTGTGAACATTATGCTATAACCGGACAGTATCCATCACTAGGATTTCATATTACTTGCACTTTGATTGTAGGTACTTTTAATGTAAGGTGTCCTTGAATGTCTTGAAAGGTATCTGTCAAATATAACTGTTTGTCTGGTGTTAGCATGGTGTTAGCATGGCTATGTTATGTTTGTATTAATATGTCCTTGTGTTTCCTCCATTGCAATCCTGCGAAATTAGATACTGCATTCAAACATGTAAATGTGTGTGTCCTGCTAGGAAGCTATGCTAAGTGTGTGTTGAGGGACAATAAATGAAAACCATTCAATAGATCCAGAGAGGATATTATGGTGTGTGTGTGTTTGTGTGCACGTGTGAGTAGATATTATAGCCTGTGCTGTTAAGGTTAAGAGAGCCAATCTCTGCTCCACTACATCAGCAGGGGACATGTTAGTGAAGAGTGATTTAAACACTGTTGCCGTCTGCCAATGTCCTTTGTTTCACATGGAGAAAAAGAGAGGAATTTGTCCGTTAGAAAGCTTTAATCCCATCTGTTGACATAGGGGTCATTATAAACAATCTGTCCCTATATAAAACTAAACTGTGTCTGTAGATGAAGGGCAGGTTGGATAACAAAGAGAAGTAGCCTGTACTGTAGCCTACATGTATAAATGATAATTTGTGTGATGTGTTGATATGTTATGTTGAAGTGGAGTCAGTGCCGTCGTACCAAGCGGCACTCTATTCCCTTTCTAGTACACCAGTTTTAACCAGGACCCATATGGCTATGGTAAAAAGTAGTGCACTATATAGGGAATAGGGTAACATTAGGGACTCACACAGTGATCTCCTACAGGCAACGTAGAAGCATCTAAAGGTAATCTAGATTCTAGAGGAACCGATCAGGATCTGACTTCATCTTCTCCTTGCTAAAATAAGATTGTCTTGCTGCATCGCCACGGGGCTGCTCCTTCCTGCTCATATACTCAATCTAATTTGCTAACAGAAGCTGGAAGTGAATTGAATTTCCGGCCCTATATTTGAATTGTGTCAGATATTATGCCTCAACATATTCTTCAAATGGCAGATAACTCAATCTCTGCTTGTCATCTCACGTTACCATGTGACGCAGTGACAAATATCAAACCTTATTTATCACTTCACAGGATATGAGGCTGCTGCCCTGACACCAACCTAATGTAAAAATGTTTATCTGTCTGGGGATGGAGGGTAGAGTGAGGGAGGGGTTTTGAGGGGTAATAAAGTAGAGACATGGCTGGATGAAAAGTGTAGACTGTCTAGAGTTGTCAGACAGAGGGGATGAGGCCAGAGGAGGGATGAGGGCCAGGTAATCTCTGGGTGTTTCTCAAATGGCACCCTATGGGCCCTGGTCAGAAGTAGTGCTCTGTACAGGGAATAGGTGCCATTTGAGATGCAGCCTCCCTCGCTACTGGTGACATTGCAGACGTATCCGTCTCCTCCAGTTGATCTAGCAGGTCAAGGAGCCTCTAGCAGAGGACATCAGGATATCTAACAGCTGCTTGAGGAGGGCTGCTGCCCCAAGATAAGAAACCCATCACTCCTCACATGTACAAGCTAGTAACAGAGGTGGAAGGAGGGTCTGTGTGTGTGTGTGTGTGTGTGTGTGTGTGTGTGTGTGTGTGTGTGTGTGTGTGTGTGTGTGTGTGTGTGTGTGTGTGTGTGTGTGTGTGTGTGTACTTGGGTAAGACACTTCCAATATGACTAGAAACATTGTGTCATCCCACTCCCTAACTTTTCTTGATGATAATTAAAGAAAGTGAGAAAGAGAGAGAGAGAGAGCGAGAGAGAGGAAGAGAGTGAGAAAGAGAGAGAGAGCAGCTCTACCTGCTGTCTAAAAGAGGCATGACATTCCTCTGTACAGAGCATCTCCCTGAGTTCAGAAAACTGCTCCTCTCTCCTTTCCTTCTCAGGCTTCCTTCCATTTAATAAAGAATTCATTAGACACAGAAAGTGGCATTACTAAAGACTGACTGGGCCCGAAACAGAACCCTATTCCCTATATGGTGCACTACGTTAGACCAGAGACTATTGCGTCCTGATAAAAAGTAGGGCACTATAAAGAAAATAGGGTGCCATTTGGCATGCAGATACTGTCTAATTACTGCAGACGACCTCTAATTCCTACAGAAATCAATAATGAGAGTGTTCTGATGCTTTGTAGTGAGAACAGGCAGTGTGTTTGATATGTGGGGTAAGTACCGTCTCTGGGGTAGACTCATTACACTGTTGGACGGGCTTAAAGTTAATAAAGACCAGATATGAATGTAGCTGGCGTATCATTTAGTCTGCTTATTAATATTGCTAGCAGGCTGGTTATTATAATCCCTTAGAGTGGCCTAATGATCGGGCCATAATCCTCCTGGAGAGACACAGGGACTACAGGAGTACTGAGCTGCTGCTAATCCAGCACTATTCTCTCACACACCCGGGATGCCTCCCAAATGCCACTCTATTTCTATGGGCCCTGGTCAAAATTAGTGCACTATGTAGGGAATAGGGTGTCATTTGGGATGCACACTGAAGTCAGTCACTCCAGAGCAAGGACTGGCGAGGCTGCTGTAGTCTGTTGACTAGGTTAGATAAGGTACTGTACCTCAAACTCAGCATGTTTATGGACGTCTTCTGCTCTCTGTCTGTTGAGGATGAACTCTGCCTCGTTGGCAACACGCACGATGTGGTCCTTCATAGCATGACACAGCAATCTGGAACAGATACAGAATTCTAGACTGTCAGTCAGTCAACACAAATGATGTTGTCCTTAATAGCATGACACAGAATCCTGGAACAGACAGACAGAATGACAGAATACTAGACAGTCAGTCAGTCAACACAATGATGTGGTCCTTCCTAGCATGACACAACAACCTGGAACACACAGACATATAGACAGACCCCCCCCCACACACACACACAAACCCCTCCCTTATTACCCTCCAACCTCATCTCCATCTCCCTGTCGTCTCTGGCCCTGATTGCCTCCTCTCCTCCCATGACTGACTCCTCAGCCTCCCTGGTGTACACTCTACCTGCTTCTACCCACGCTTCAATCTTTTTAATAATTGAAAACAGCCAGGCTACTATGTGGAAATGTTATGCCATTTTACACCCAATTAGGTCTGCTTTGTTTCAATTACAAGGCTTCTGATACCCTCTTTCTGCATCACAAATGGCAACCTATTTCCATTATAGAGCCCTGGTCAAATGTAGTGTACGAGTGTACTATGCTATTTGGGAAGCATCCTATCTCTCAGGGAGAGGCCTCAGAGAACTGCATTCATCATACTAGTGTCAACAAGCTTTTCTGAGTTCTGAACAATTCTTTATCTCCTCTTGTTTAGACATTAGTGTTCTAAACCAGGATTGTAGTTATTTGGTTAGCTGGTTAGTTTAGCTAGTTGATTAGCTGATAGGTTAGAGAGCTCTACAGGACAGATTGGTTAGCTGGTCGATTATAGTTCAGAGGACAGCAGCTGGCTGGTTAGCTGGTTGATTATAGTTCAGAGGACTGCAGCTGGCTGGTTAGCTGGTTGATTATAGTTCAGAGGACTGCAGCTGGCTGGTTAGCTGGTTGATTATAGTTCAGAGGACTGCAGCTGGCTGGTTAGCTGGTTGATTATAGTTCAGAGGACTGCAGCTGGCTGGTTAGCTGGTTGATTATAGTTCAGAGGACTGCAGCTGGCTGGTTAGCTGGTTGATTATAGTTCAGAGGACAGCAGCTGGCTGGTTAGCTGGTTGATTATAGTTCAGAGGACAGCAGCTGGCTGGTTAGCTGGTTGATTATAGTTCAGAGGACTGCAGCTGGCTGGTTAGCTGGTTGATTATAGTTCAGAGGACTGCAGCTGGCTGGTTAGCTGGTTGATTATAGTTCAGAGGACTGCAGCTGGCTGGTTAGCTGGTTGATTATAGTTCAGAGGACTGCAGCTGGCTGGTTAGCTGGTTGATTATAGTTCAGAGGACAGCAGCTGGCTGGTTAGCTGGTTGATTATAGTTCAGAGGACAGCAGCTGGCTGGTTAGCTGGTTGATTATAGTTCAGAGGACTGCAGCTGGCTGGTTAGCTGGTTGATTATAGTTCAGAGGACTGCAGCTGGCTGGTTAGCTGGTTGATTATAGTTCAGAGGACTGCAGCTGGCTGGTTAGCTGGTTGATTATAGTTCAGAGGACTGCAGCTGGCTGGTTAGCTGGTTGATTATAGTTCAGAGGACAGCAGCTGGCTGGTTAGCTGGTTGATTATAGTTCAGAGGACTGCAGCTGGCTGGTTAGCTGGTTGATTATAGTTCAGAGGACAGCAGCTGGCTGGTTAGCTGGTTGATTATAGTTCAGAGGACTGCAGCTGGCTGGTTAGCTGGTTGATTATAGTTCAGAGGACTGCAGCTGGCTGGTTAGCTGGTTGATTATAGTTCAGAGGACTGCAGCTGGCTGGTTAGCTGGTTGATTATAGTTCAGAGGACAGCAGCTGGCTGGTTAGCTGGTTGATTATAGTTCAGAGGACTGCAGCTGGCTGGTTAGCTGGTTGATTATAGTTTAGAGGACTGCAGCTGGCTGGTTAGCTGGTTGATTATAGTTCAGAGGACAGCAGCTGGCTGGTTAGCTGGTTGATTATAGTTCAGAGGACAGCAGCTGGCTGGTTAGCTGGTTGTTTAGAGATAGCAGGTCTCTGTCCCAAATTACACCCTATTTCCTATATAGTGCACTACTAGTGCTGAGCGATTAACTGGAATTTCTGTTATTAAACAATTAATTGACTGCACTGGTTCAATTATTTGAATTTCATTTTGTTCTGCTTCTTTCTGTGAGCTCAATGCGCACATTGCACAAATTCTCTCGAGATGAATCAGATCAAGCTCAAACTGTGTGATGTAGTAGGGAGTTGTTGTTTCCAACAGGCCAATATTCTACATAGTTCAGCGCAGAAAACGTGATAATTAACTACAACGACCATAATCCATTGCGTGCCTATTTGTCCGGTCTGTGTGTTTATTTTAAGCCTGCTACGTTAGGTTAGTGTGGGGCAGACATGGATAGGGAGAGAATAGACAGAAGAATGCACGATCGACAGGGATTAGAGAGCAGTTGCTTCCTGAAAATACACAATCTAAGTGATTGATAGTTGGTATTCAGCAGTCATAAAAGTATGCCTTATTTACTTTGAACAAACTAAAATTGCGAATTTGTCAGACAGCATAGACAGCAGCTGATTATGACTTGGAATGAAATAATAAAGTAATCAAATAAAACAAATGTAAAATACACAACAACTGAAATATGTTATTAAAGTAAAGTAATGTGAATAAATGATGATTAAGTGATGAGGAGTAATGGACAGCCACTACCATCATGGGACTTTTATTCTTGTTTTTATTCTGTGTTGTTACAGCATCAACCCACATAAGGGCATTGTGCATGTTTTTTATTTATTTATTGAAACCAAATAAAAAATAGTTTAATAATCAAACCAAAACAACCTCAAAAAGAACTATTCGCTCAGCACTACACACTTCATAGGTAATAGGGTGCCATTTGGGATGCAGCTCAGGTGCAGGAGAAATGAGATCTGCCAGCAGCACCCTGGACACTGCCACGTGACAGAGCAGTAGGGTGAAAGAGTAGCTGTGCAGCAGAGTGGCAGAGTGGCCCCCACTGAGTAAGGCTCTTTATCCAGGCCGGACAGGGGGCCAGGGGAGGTGCCTGGGAAGGCTAAGACTGTGCTGGGTTGGGATCAGTGAGGTTGCACTGGGGTATAGGGCTGGGGTATAGGGCTGGACCTGGGGCTGGGGTATAAGGCTGAGGCTGGGCAGTTTGGATGTAAGAGGGTTACACAGATGGGTCACCAGATGGAGTTGGAGGCTGATCTGTTCTATAACACCCTGCCTGATCTGAGCCTGCTACACTCACAGAGAGGGGTGGGGAATGCACAGATAGAGGGGATACACTATCGTGTTGATATTGTTACATCACTCTGTCACACCAATCTTATTTACCTTAACCCCTATAGAGCACAAAAAGTCTAACATGCTACAGTACAGCACCCCACGCTCTAGGGGCCAGCAGCTTACTGCTAATCTATTGCTGCCACTGGACCTAACAACCTGTTCAGAGCTGGTGTGTGTGTGTGTATCAGAAATCCACAAAAGCCCCCACAAGGATAGTAAAACAAGGAACATACTCCCTCGTGAGGACATTTTCCATGTCCCCACGAGGACAAAGGCTATTTTAAGCTTAGGGGTTAGGGTTACAATTAGGGTTAGGGGTTAGGTTTGGGAGTTAGATTTATGTTCAGGGTTAGGGTTAGGGAAAATAGGATCTAGAATGGAAATACATTTTAGGACCCCACAAGGATAGTAAAACATATGGTGTGTGTGTGTCTGAATATGATACATACCTTCCCTCGTTGATGAGCTCGATGAAGGCAAGGCCGGCATTTTTCTGGATCGAGTTCTGCCACTCCTGAGACAGAAGGAAGAAAAGAAGAGGAGAGGAAGATAGAAAGAGGAGCGGAGAGGAGGAACGTTGGATAGTTAGTTATTTATACTGGCTCCATGGCTATATGTCAGACAAAGCCTTCCACAAGGTTTAGTGGGGTTACCTCTTCAAGACGCTGGAGAGATTCAGTTTTGGCAAAAACTTTTTGACTTGGATTAGAATACTTTTTATTCTCTGATAGCATGTGTGTGTACTGACAACACCTACTTCAAATACTTACCCCTCTGCCACAGAATGAGACAGGGCTGTCTGCTGTCGTTTTTGCTATTCAAACATGGTCTGTAAACAGTTCAAGACGTAAAAGCCCAGAGCTCATTACATTCTAATCAGCGCTACTAGGCGATGGCTATAAAAACCTATCAATGGGCTAATTTTCAATAAAAATCACATGGAGATAATAAAGTAACAATAACGTAGTAATAAAACAACAATTATGGAACACTTTGCCACGAAAGCTTCACAAACCAGAAAAACATTTCAAAAACAAAAAAACCTGTCCAATAAAATCAGCCCCTTTATTGCAATAAAAAGCTACAGAGTCTCTGAGAAACACATGGATCTCTCTGCATGGCCAGTCTCTGTTGCAATTCAAATGGCCATCGCACATTAGATTATTTCTAATTGAAGTAACGAAACAAAGAAGGCATTAAGGTCATTGAATCCTTTCAAAGAAATGCGATGGCTATAAAAAGCTGAATCTCTGCCCTGCATGTGCGAGTGTGCCTGCTCTCTTCAGATGCGTCCCAAATGGCAACATATGCACTACTTTTGAGGAGAGCCTGATGGGCCCTAGTCAAAAGTAGTGCACTAAATAGGGAATAGGGTGGCATTCGGGACGAGATCTTCCTCTGCGAACAGATCGGTAAACACAGGAGAGATGTAATCGGGGATGAAACTGTATCCTCTGCCTTAAATACAGCCATTTCCTCCGTCCGCACACTGACAGATGACTGAGGAGAGGGGAGCCATCTACTGCAGTGTGGAGCCGGAGCCTAGAGCGGCTACGGCCCCGGGGCCACGGTACCCCCCACCCTCTCCCCAGCACCATCACTACCTGGTCTGGGAATGATTAAAAAATATGTTTGGGAGCGGAGTAGAGGAGAGGGCCTTGCACTGTGGGAACCTGGGCTCTCTGCTCACTCACTGAGGAGCAAATGGAAGGGAAAACACAGGAGGCCACAGTTCAAAATACAAAGAGAAAAAAATAGAAGAAATATAAAAGGGGAAAAGGTTCCCAGTTTTCAATGCTAGCCAAGTGTCAGGTATAAAACCAACTGAACCTCATGCATAGAAGAGGCTAACAAATGAGATTCTGCATCTCAGAAACAGTAAAGAAATCTCTGTAGTTCCACGCCACCTTTTGGAACAGAGGGTGAGGCTCTTTAGTTATGTGTAGCAGGAAAGCAAACATATTGTTTGCCATGCAAAATTCAAAGGATTTCAGGATAAACATTTGTGAATGCAGATTGCCATTGGCTAAATAGTGTATGTTAGTGCCATAGTTCCTGTAGTGTGGGACAGACTGCACCAGGCTAGAGAACACAGTTCCACCTCACATTACGTTATGTTAAGTGAGAGAGATGGTGCTGATATGCTGGGCATCTGGTCTCCACATGTTTTCTCCTGACCTCTATCTCTCTCTCTCTGCTACATCATCTGCTGTTACTGATTTGAACAGGGCTCATGTTCGGCCCATCTTCTGAGGATCTGCTCGTACCGCACTCACGTGACAAAAATATATACGGAAATCAAAGCAGACGTGTCTCATGCAGCGCCAGGAAAGGGACATCAGGTAGGAGGGGGAAAACTCTGAACCGATGGGATCTTCTATCTTGTCTAACTGAGTTACAGTACAGTACACTCTCTAGTTACCGTTACAGTGGGATGGAGCTTCAGATGTTTTCTTCCCCTGAGTTTTTTTCTTCTTCTGCGCAGCAGGGCTCCAATGGGGCTGGGCTGTGACTGCAGGGATTTGGGGAAAGCCCATTATTGCCTGTTTGAAGGGAATTAGGCCTGACATGCTTCTCCAGGAGGAAGTAACATGATCCTTCATGTAGAGGCAGAGAAACAGAACCCTGAACCTCTGTCTATGTGCTGACCTGCAGAACCTCTGTCTATGGGCTGTCCCGCAGAACCTCTGGTTATGGTCTGACCTGCAGAACCTCTGGTTATGTGCTGACCTGCAGAACCCCTGTCTATGTGCTGACCCGCAGAACCTCTGGTTATGGTCTGACCTGCAGAACCTCTGTCTATGGTCTGACCCGCAGAACCTCTGTCTATGGGCTGACCCGCAGAACCTCTGTCTATGGGCTGACCCGTAGAACCTCTGTCCATGGGCTGACCTGCAGAACCTCTGGTTATGGTCTGACCCGCAGAACCTCTGGCTATGGGCTGACCCGCAGAACCTCTGTCTATGGGCTGACCCGCAGAACCTCTGTCTATGGGCTGACCCACAGAACCTCTGTCTATGGGCTGACCCACAGAACCTCTGTCTATGGTCTGACCCGCAGAACCTCTGTCTATGGGCTGACCCGCAGAACCTCTGTCTATGGGCTGACCCGCAGAACCTCTGTCTATGGGCTGACCCGCAGAACCTCTGTCTATGGGCTGACCTGCAGAACCTCTGGTTATGGGCTGACCTGCAGAACCTCTGGTTATGGGCTGACCTGCAGAACCTCTGGTTATGGGCTGACCTGCAACAGAACCCAGAATATTTAGCTATGGGCTGACCTGCAGCCAGGGTAATGGGCGTGGCTCAGGAGCTCAGATAAGAAAAGCTGATAATCTGTGGTATCTGGGAGTGTTTCACCTATGAAGATTATCCTATTGCTTCAGGGTTCCTGAATTTCATCATTTTAAATTGTTTGTTACACACAAGCCTCTTGTCCCTCTGCAGCCGTCCATACTCCCAAACGTCAGTAGGCGTCAGGCAGACAGCAGTATTGTGGCATCTCAATCCAGCCTGTAGTCTTTTATCTGCTCTGCTCTCCACATCTGGAGGCTCTCTGTCAGTAAATCTCCCAGGCTCCACTGCAGATCATCTGTGTGTTTAAGCTGTTACAAGAAACAGAGCTGTTTGACCTTCTCATTCACCAGGCCGTCTGTGAAGAGATACACAGAGTGTGCTGCCCATCCAAGCCCCATACAACCCCAGCCCCATACAACTGTGTCCTAGCCCCATTTAGCCCCAGTCTCCGCCCCAGCCCCATACAGCCTTGTCCTAGCCCCATACAGCCTTGTCCTAGCCCCATACAACCTTGTCCTAGCCCCATACAGGAAAGTCACTACTGATGGAATCAGATCAGGATTAACGAATTCCACTGTGCCCATCCCTGCCAGTGCTGCTGGATAAAGCTTGCTGTGGTTCCAACTCAGGCCAAGCAGATCCACTTTCAGCCTTGCTGACGGGTCGATATCTCAGGCTGGGTTTCATCCCAGGAGTCCCTAATGGCAGGAACTATTGGAGCCGCAGTAATACCATCTGTGTCAATGGTGGGGGGAATGGGGGGGTGACTCTGTGAGGGGGGGTATACGGCTCGCTGACACTCCCAGCCCTCAGTAAATCCAGGAGCTAGGAAGAGAAGGTAGACATCCCAGAGCCACAGTGCTAGGTTAGCCTCCAGAAAGACAGACAGACAGACAGACAGAAGAGAGAGCAAGACGCAGGGAACATTCCCTTAGAAACTTCAAAAGAACAGCAGTAACAGCGTGATTCACTACTGCAAGGCTTGGGCGGTTGTGTGAGTAGAGAGAGAGGAATGCTCCTTAATCTCAGCCTTCTAATAACAGATGCATGGGTATGTATGGGATCTGACAGACTGACAGGCTGACCTTCTGGATATGGGCTGACCTGCAGAACCTCTGTCTGTGGGCTGACCTGCAGAACCTCTGTCTGACCTGCAACAGAACCCAGAATATTTAGCTTTGGGCTGACCTGCAGCCAGGGTAATGGGCGTGGCTCAGGAGCTCAGATAAGAAAAGATGACAATCTGTGGTGTCTGGGAGTGTTTCACCTACAAAGATTATCCTATTGGTTCAGGGTTCCTGAATTTCCTCATTTGAAATTGTTTGTTACACACAAGCTCTGGGCTCTGGACACCGCACGTCCTACTGCAGCCTCCATCCCTGCAGACTGGATACTTAGCAAGAGAGGCACCACCTAATGTCTTCCTTATGGACTCACTGACTGGCCCTGCAGACAGAAGGTATGTTAACTATCTCCTATTCTGTTCTTACTGCTACATTGGGACTGTGACCCGTTGAGATGTAAGAGACTTAACCAATGGTTTATATATACACTAGATGACTGATAGGGGATGATGTCTTGACACTCCCCCAACGTTGTAAAAATATTTGGGAAGCTATAGAAATGCATTTATTAATGTCTACATTCGTTTTTGCCACATTTATTCTATTTCAGACACCTTAATGCATACTTGTTTTATTATATTATGTGAGCTAAACATAAACATGAAAAATATATTTAAAACAAATCCTTAAAGTATATATATTTTTTAGACTAGTAATGTTACTGTCAACAGTACAAGAAAAACTACTTAAATACATGTCATTTTGTCCTTAAAACATTTATTTGAAATACTGTAGAATTCCATTCACTGCTCCTAATATGGCCGACCGGTATCTTCAAAGCCTCTCAATGGCCAATACTTTGCCTTCAGAAGTATTCACACCCCTTTACTTTTTCTACATTTTGTTGTGTTTCAGCATGAAGTTAAAATCCATTACATTTAGATTTTGTGTCACTGATCTACACACAATGCCCCATAATGTCAAAGTGGAGTTTAATTTGTAGAACATTTTTGAAATTAATAAACATTGTAAAGCATAAATGTCTTGAGTCAAAAAGTATTCAACACCTTTATCATGGCAAGCCAAAATATGTTCAGGAGTAAAAATGTGCTTAACAAATCGCATATTAAGTTACATGGACTCATTCCGTGTTCAATAATAGTGATTAACATAATCTCTGTTCTCCACACATACAATTATCTGTAAAGGTCCCTCAGTCGAGTATTGAATTCAAACACAGATTGTACCACAAAGACCAGGGAGGTTTTTCAAACCTCGCAAAGAGCACCGATTGGTAGATGTAAAAATATATAATAATACAAATTTAAAAAAGCAGACCCAGAATATCTTTTTGAGCATGGTGAAGTTATTAATTAGGCTTCTGATGGTGTATCAATACACCCAGTCACTACAAAGATACAGGCGTTCTTCCTAACTCAGTTTCCGGAGAGGAAGGGAACTGGTCAGGGATTTTACCATGAGACCAATGGTGATTTATAAACAGTTACAGAGTTTAATGGTTGTGATTTGACAAAACTGAGGATGGATCAACAACAGTGTAGTTACACACAATACTAACCTAAATTATAGAGTGAATTGAAGGAAGCCTGTACAGAATAAAAATATTCCAAAACATGCACCCTTTAGTAATATTGCAAAACGTTTTTGCAAAGAAATGAACTATTTGTTCTGAATACAAAGTGTTATGTTTGTGGCAAATCCAAAACAACACATTACTGAGTACCAGTCTTGCTATTTTCAAGCATGGTGGTGTTTGCATCATGTTATGGGTATGCTTGACATTGGCAAGGACTAGGGAGTTTTTTTTATAAAAAGAAACGGAATGCAGCTATAAGCATAGGCAAAATCCTAGAGGAAAACCTGGTTCAGTTTGCTTTCCAACAGACACTGGGAGACAAATTCACCTTTCAGCAGGACAATAACCTAAAACACAAGGCCAAATCTACACTGGAGCTGCTTACCAAGATGACATTGAGTGGCCTATTTACAATTTTGACTTAAATCAACTTGAAAATCTATGGCAAGACTTGAAAATGTCTGTCTAGCAATGATCAAAAATCAACTTGATAGAGATTGAAGAATTTAAAAAAGAATAATGGGCAAATATTGTACCATCCAGGTGTGCAAAGGTCTTAGACTTACCCCAAAAGACTCACAGCTGTAAACTCTGCAAAAGGTGCTTCTAAAAATGATTGATTCAGGGGTTATGAATACTTATGTAAATGAAAATATACAATTACATTTTTTTCTCTCACTTTGTCATTATGGGGTATTGTCTGTAGATGGGTGAGAAAAAAATGGATTTAATGCATTTTGAATTCAGGTTAAAACACAACAAAATGTGGAATAAGTCAAGGGATATGAATACTTTCTGAAGACACTGTACATCATTGGGCTTAACTGGAGGAGGTGATCAGTCCCACATGAGGTGGAGCTGATCCACTATGGAGGACAGGGAGGAGATAAAGGGACATGGAGGAGATATGAGGACAGGGAGGAGATAAGGGGACAGAGGGGAGGTAAGGGGACAGGGAGGAGGTAAGGAGACATGGAGGAGATAAGGGGACAGGAAGGTGGTAAGAGGACAGGGAGGAGGTAAGGAGACAGGGAGGAGATAAGGGGACAGGGATGAGGTAAGGGGACAGGGTGGGGGTGAGAACTTATAATGGTCTGATCACAGAGGGGTGTTCCATGAAATGAGTCCCTTTGGGTACTGTAACTTTCTGTTGCTTCAATATATCCACATGATTTTCCTTCCTCATGATGCCATCTATTTTGTGAAGTGCACCAGTCCCTCCTGCAGCAAAGCATCCCCACAACATGATGCTGCCACCCCCGTGCTTCACGTTTGGGATGGTGTTCTTCAGCTTGCAAGCGTCCCCCTTTTTCCTCCGAACATAACGATTGTCATTATGTTTCATCAGACCAGAGGACATATCTCCAAAAAGTACGATCTTTGTCCCCATGTGCAGTTTCAAACCGTAGTCTGGCTTTTTATGGCGGTTTTGGAGCAGTGGCTTCTTCCTTGCTGAGCGGCCTTTCAGGTTATGTTGATAAAGGACTCGTTTTACTGTGGATATAGATACTTTTGTACCTGTTTCCTCCAGCATCTTCACAATTTCCTTTGCTATTGTTCAGGGATTGATTGGCACTTTTCGCAAAGTACGTTCATCTCAAGGAGACAGAACGCGTCTCCTTCCTGAGCAGTATGACGGCTGCGTGGTCCCATGGTGTTTATACTTGCGTACTATTGTTTGTACAGATGAATGTGGTATCTTCAGGCGTTTGGAAATTGTTCCCAATGATGAATCAGTCTACACATTTTTTTTCTGAGGTCTTGGCTGATTTCTCTTGATTTTCCCATGATGTCAAGTAAAGAGGCACTGAGTTTGAAGGTAGGCCTTGAAATATATCCACAGGTGCACCTCCAACTGACTCAAATAATGTCAATTAGCCCATCAGAAGCTTCTAAAGCCATGACATCATTTTCTGGAATTTTCCAATCTGTTTAAAGGCACAGTCAACTTAGTGTATGTAAACTTCTGACCCACTGGAATTGTGATACAGTGAATTATAAGTGAAATAATCTGTCTGTAAACAATTGTTGGAAAAATTACTTGTGTCATGCACAAAGTAGATGTCCTAACCGACTTGCCAAAACTATAGTTTGTTAACAAGAAATTTGTGGAGTGGTTGAAAAACAAGTTTTAATGACTCCAACCTAAGTGTATGTAAACTTCCGACTTCAACTGTATTTAGTCCCAAATAAAGTAACAGGGCTGACCGTCACAGGGATGACGATTTCATCTTAAATCAGCCATAAATCCCTTTGTGACAGGGGGAATTGGCGTGTGCATCACGGAGGGGAAATTGAATGCAAGCTTCACAATGTTCTTTTAATTGTTAAAATATTTGTAGCCTGTCATCTATGGTTAGCAGGGTTGACGTGTTATGCTCAACCGACTCAGATTTCCACTTTTTTTTAACCTTAATTTATCACTAATCAAATAAATCATAATCTTCAGAAATTAATTTATCAAAGCAACAAAATAACTAGGGCTATAGAATGATGTGAAAACATTGAGAAATATTGGGGTTCAGTGGGTTAAAATCTTTTGAATTTTGGCACTTTAACAAGTCTTTATTCATGTAAATAAAATCTGATTTATTGAGTTTTTAATGTGGTCTTTATTAAAGGATACTTCATTCCTAAATGGAATATTGGTGCAAAAACTCTATTTAAAATGTCAAAGGGATGCAAAAGGGACTCCTTTCGTGGAACGACGCAGAGAACTAGAGCTGGAAGCAACCTCATCTTTAGAGTCCATCACAGCGAGGAGAGGAGGCGAGAGAGAGAGGAAGAAAAGAGGGAGGAAGAGGTAGAGACGAGAGAAGGGAGGCAGTGGAGGGAAGAGAGGGAAGTGGGAGGAATGAAGAAGCAGAGAGGGAGAGAAAAGGAGGGATATGTGAGGAGAAAGAGAGAATCTCACCTGAGAGCAGAGGAGCATGACCAGTTCTACTACAGAGGTGCTGGACTTCATACACACCAGACCTGGTGGAGCAGACAGGACAGGACAGGGCAAGACAGAGGGTTAGAAGTAGAGTTGTCATACAACACACAGGACAGTTTGACTTGGCTCAACAGTTCCTAGCGCCTTCATATAAGTCACTGCGAAACCTCTCCATTGACAGGTGGGAGGGGCTAGCATTGTACTCATTACCAGAGAAGAAGATGGAGGACTCATTATAGGCTGGTGGGGCCAGGGCCCGTTGGCATGGTTGCATGAAGACGTCAGTCAGTGTGATTGACAGCATGAGTCAAAAACCAGAGATGAGATGTCAACATGTTTATAAACACACAGACAGAGACCATCTCATGCATGTCAAACTTCTCTTCCGTTTTACCGTTGATGCAAAGAAAGAGCTTGCCAGGATTGGAAATGGGAAATGACCTTACATGTTACAATAATAAAACAATATAGCTGCCTACAAACCACTGAGATAGAGACAAAGTGACAAAGTGTGTGTAACAAATGGCACCCTATTCCCTCTATATTGAATTCATGTTGACAAGAGCCCTATGGAGTGCACTACATAGGAAATAGGGTGCTATTTGGGATGGAGACAAAGTGTACTGTTGTATAATGTGAATCTTGCACAGCACTGAAACAGTCTGAGCCTCTAAGACTGTTGTAAACAGGGGATGTGACCTGACCTCTCTCTAGTTCACAGACAGCTACAGATGACCTATTACACACACACACACACACACACACACACACACACACACACACACGCACGCACGCACACGCACACGCACACGCACACGCACACGCACACGCACACACACACACACACAGCTACATTCCACCACAGCTGACCTCTTGTGACTGCAATGACCAGTTCTCCCATCACTCAGCTCTCTCTGACACAGGGGGTCAGGTGGTAGGGTGACCCTGGCCCGTAGCGACCCTGGCCCTACTCTGGTATGCTGGCCTAATGACCATGGACCCTGGCCGTACGGTGGTACACAAACTATATGTGTTCTATTTAAACAGGCTCTGCCCCTCTGACCATGCCTCTCCTGTGAGCAGGGCAGAGTTAAATCACTGGGGTGAATGTGGCATTGTGGAGCAGTGTGCTGGTAGGGGGAGGAAGGAGTGGAAAGGCAGAGAGAGGAGAGGTAGGAAGGGGGAAGGAGAGGAAAGGCAGAGAAAGGAGAGGTAGGAAGGGGGAAGGAGAGGAGAGAGGGAAGGGGGAAGGAGTGGAAAGGCAGAGAGAGGAGAGGTAGGACGGGGGAAGGAGAGGAGAGAGGGAATGGGGAAGGAGAGGGGAGAGGGAAGGGGGAAGGAGAGGAGAGAGGGAAGGCCATCACAACGACAGCTCTGTTCGCCCAGGGGCCTCCCTCTCAACTCCAAGTGTATCATGGGCTAGGGGCCAGGCCAGGATGGCTGGGCATGATTACCACACTGACAACATGTCTAGAGAGGGGGAGAGGAGGGGTGATGAGGAGAGAGGCGTGGGTGAGGGGGCACATGGGGCGCGACCCCGGTTAATTTGAGTGATGTATGGCTGGTAATTACTACTAAATGGAGAAACTTTCCACCAGGGCCCTGATTCAGGAAAAACAGCCACTTTTCCTTGGTAAAAGTCTGGACAAAGCATCTCAAAGTATGAGTGCTGATCTAGGATCAAGTCTCTACTGTCCATGTAATATTATTCATAATGAACTATAAGGTAAAACTGATCCTAGACTTGATCCCAGCATTTGTACTATGGGATGCTTTATGAATACTGGCTCTGTTGTGTTGGTGAAGTGTGTTGTGTTCGCCTGGTCTGCACACGGTCTGTGCTCAGCATGTCAGGTGTGTGTGTGTGTGTATCTGTCAGCTTGGCCAGCGTTCTGACAGAGAGGCAGAGTGAAGGGATCAGACAACATTCACACCTTTCAACTCTCCATTAATTGTTTATACTGTGTGTGTGTGTGTGTGTGTGTGTGTGTGTGTGTGTGTGTGTGTGTGTGTGTGTGTGAGTGCATGCGTGTGTGTGTGCGTGCGTGCGTGGTAGCCCTCTCGGGCTACATTACTAGACATCCAGCAGTGACACAGCAGCCAGTGGACAGACAGAAGGACAGGAGAGGACAGACATACTGAGGGACAGACGGAGGGACACACAGAGACACTATACAACACCTATACCTTCTATGAGCAGCTCCTGACCATGGCTTCCCAACAGTGTCCTGGAGAGGAACGGCGCAAAGTCCACAAAGATCTCCCTGAGCAGGGGGGCCACCTTCTCCAGCGCACGCTCCAACTTAGTAGTGATACTGTGTGACAACAGAGCAGGGAGAGAGAGAGAGAGAGAGGGGGGGGGGGTGAAGAGAGAAGACAGAGGACAGGGAAAGAAAGAGGGGCGATGAGAGAGGGGGGGGTGAAGAGAGAGAGAGAGAGAGAGAGAGAGAGAGAGAGAGAGAGAGAGAGAGAGAGAGGATGACAGAGTGGAAGAGACAGAGAGGAGAAAGACAACAGCAAACAGATGAGAATAAGGTTGGCTAGGGTTGTGCTGTGAGCAGAGCAGAGTAGAGCCCTCCACCTGGGTTAGTACAAGAGAGTTAGAACATCCTTTCAAATCAAATCAAATGCTATTTGTCACATGCGCCGAATACAACAGGTGTAGTAGACCTTACAGTGAAATGCTTACTTACAAGCCCTTAACCAACAATGCAGTTTAAAGAAAATACCCCCAAAAAGTAAGAGATAAGAATAACAAATAATTAAAGAGCAGCAGTAAAAAACAATAAACTCAGCGAAAAAAGAAACGTCCTCTCACTGTCAACTGCGTCTATAACTTAACATGTGTAAATACTTGTATGAACATAACAAGATTCAGCAACTGAGACATAAACTGAACAAGTTCCACAGAGATGTGACTAACATAAATGGAATAATGTGTCCCTGAACAAAGGGGGGGGGGGGGGGGGGGGTCAAGATCAAAAGTAACAGTCAGTATCTGGTGTGGCCACCAGCTGCATTAAGTACTGCAGTGCATCTCCTCCTCATGGACTGCACCAGATTTGCCAGTTCTTGCTGTGAGATGTTACCCCACTCTTCCACCAAGGCACCTGCAAGTTCCCGGACATTTCTGGGGGGAATGGCCCTAGCCCTCACCCTCCGATCCAACAGGTCCCAGACGTGCTCAATGGGATTGAGATCCGGGCTCTTCGCTGGCCATGGCAGAACACTGACATTCTTGTCTTGCAGGAATTCACGCACAGAACGAGCAGTATGGCTGGTGGCATTGTCATGCTGGAGGGCCATGTCAGGATGAGCCTGCAGGAAGGGTACCACATGAGGGAGGAGGATGTCTTCCCTGTAACGCAGAACTTTGAGATTGCCTGCAATAACAACAAGCTCAGTCCGATGATGCTGTGACACACCACCCCAGACCATGACGGGCCCTCCACCTCCAAATCAATCCCGCTCCAGAGTACAGGCCTCGGTGTAACGCTCATTCCTTCGATGACAAACGTGAATCCGACCATCACCCCTGGTGAGACAAAACCGCGACTCATCAGTGAAGAGCACTTTTTGCCAGTCCTGTCTGGTCCAGCAACGATGGGATTGTGCCCATAGGCAACATTGTTGCCGGTGATGTCTGATGAGGACCTGCCTTACAACAGGCCTACAAGCCCTCAGTCCAGCCTCTCTCAGCCTATTGCAGACAGTCTGAGCGCTGATGGAGGGATTGTGCGTTCCTGGTGTAACTCGGGCAGTTGTTGTTGCCATCCTGTACCTGTCCCGCAGGTGTAATGTTCAGACGTACCGATCCAGTGCAGGTGTTGTTACATGTGGTCTGCCACTGCGAGGACGATCAGCTCTCCGTCCTGTCTCCCTGTAGCGCTGTCTTAGGCGTCTCACAGTATGGATATTGCAATTTGTTGCCCTGGCCACATCTGCAGTCCTCATGCCTCCTTGCAGCATGCCTAAGGCACGTTCACGCAGATGAGCAGGGACCCTGGGCATCTTTCTTTTGGTGTTTTTCAGAGTCGGTGATCAGGCACACTGTTGTGTCATCAGCAAACTTAATGATGGTGTTGGAGTCGTGCCTGGCCGTGCAGTCATGAGTGAACAGGAAGTACAGGAGGGGGCTGAGCATGCATCCTTGAGGGGCCAACGTGTTGAGGATCAGCGTGGCGGATGTGATGTGTCATACCCTCACCACCTGGGGGCGGCCCGTCAGGAAATCCAGGATCCAGAGGGAGGTGTTTAGTCCCAGGGTCCTTAGCTTAGTGATGAGCATTGAGGGCACAATGGTGTTGAATGCTGAGCTGTAGTCAATGAATAGCATTCTCACATAGGTGTTCCTTTTGTCCAGGTGTGAAAGGGTAGTGTGGAGTGCAATAGAGATTGCATCATCTGTGGATCTGTTGGTGCGGTATGCAAATTGGAGTGGGTCTAGGGTTTCTGGGATAATGGTGTTGATGTGAGCCATGACCAGCCTTTCAAAGCATTTCATGACTACAGACGTGAGTGCTTTGTGTCAGTAGTCATTTAGGCAGGTTACTTTAGTGTTCTTGGGCACAGGGACTATGGTGGTCTGCTTGAAACATATAGGTATTACAGACTCAGTCAGTGAGAGGTTGAAAATATCAGTGAAGACATTTGCCAGTTTGTCAGCGCATGCTCGGAGTACACGTCCTGGTAATCCGTCTGGCCCTGCAGATTTGTGAATGTTGACCTGTTTAACGGAGTAAAGGTCATGGAGTAAAGGTCATCTATAATTGTTTCCCTCTGGTTGCACATTTAATATGCTGATAAAAATTAGGTAAATCTGATTTAAGTTTCTCTGCATTAAAGTCCCCGGCCACTAGGAGCGCCACCTAGCAGAATACTGCATCCAAGGCTCTAAAGTAAACCATTTCATTGGTAGCACTAGTGCTCTTAATTTAGAAAAGATATCACAACACTTGGGTGAAATGTTGGAACACAACACTTGGGTAAACTGTTGGAATCATAGAAATACAATGATTATTCTAATTCTATGGTTGGTGTTGTTTGGAATGACAACAAATGAAAAAGCCACGTAGGAGTTAAGATAGGCTAGGAACCAAAATGTTGGTCAGTGTTTCTCAGGGGACCCTAATCACATTTGAATAGATGTTGCATTTAGACAAACAACATGCTGATCTACACCACCATTGCTAGCAACCTGTATTAGAGCTAACATTTGCTTTGCCCTAGCTAGTGCATTTAGCTAAATGGCGTTTAGCTAGCTAGTTAGCGAGTAGCATTAACGATTAGCATTATTTTATGCACATGCCAGCTTCCTTAGACTAACTAACTCACGTTCTGCAAAGAGCAATATCCACAAAATAATAGGAAAATAGGAAAAATGTGTATTTATATTAAGAAGCAACGTGGAAAGCAGCATCGTTCTTGTTCAGGAAGAATATGTTGAATGCATGAATTGACAGCATACTGAGAGAATAAATAGAATAGAGGAACTGTGTGTGTGGCCCTATAACTGGAAGAAAGCAGCGGCAGGTGGCGGCCTGTCTTGTTTGAGCAGTGTTGAGATGAGTGTTGCAGCTAAATATTGTTAGGTATTGCATTTTTTGGTGGATTTTCTTTTAGTTTCACTGGTGTCGGTGTCACCGTTTAGAGCCCAGATAGTGTCACACAGCCTAGTAAAGTTCTTCACGAGTTCAACCAAACCTGAATACACGAGACCCGACCCGGGACCTGAGCGGGTCCAAAATGTAAACTTTTCCCTCGGGTCTGGGTCGGGTCCAGTTTTATTGTCATCGGGTGTCGGGTCTATGTAATTACAGCTGATAAACCCTAGTGGACATGAATGGACCCGACCCTGGCCATAGCATATTTATTTTACTCTAATAAGATTAATTTATTGACTTATAGAAGGCCTAGCCAACATATAAATACCTATATGTTAACTAGAAGAGCAACTTGGTTGATAAACATATTTTTGTCACTCAGGTCCAAATCAGGTCTGGTCTAGACCCGGACCCATTAGGGTACAGGTCGGGTATAGGTCGGGTTGTCGGGTCAATTCAGGTTTGGGTCCGGGTCCCGCTTTTAAAAAATGATTGGGTCTGTTCATGTCCGGGTCTGGTTGCTCTACAGCTTAGTGTCTAGTAGTATCTATCTACAGACTGGGAAGAAGGGGGCATGCAACCATACAGGAAGCATCTAAAAGCAGAGACATACTGCCTTGAGCCTGTAGCCTATCCACCAGTATAGAAACATACAGAGACAGACAGACCGACAAAGAGCGAGAGAGAGAGCAAGAGAGGAAAAAAAGAGCAAGAGAGAGAGGCTTGGCCTAGGAGGGAATAGCAGCAGAGTGTGTTCTGCCCCTTGGCCTCCTGGGAAGAATACGAAGGTGAAGGGATGAGTGCATCAGTGAGACAGTGACACCTGTGTGAGTGATGTTAAACAGTGCTTGCCTATGACACTGGCCTGCACCTCTGGGGGCCATCTCTGTCTCTGTCTCTGTGTGGCCCCCCGGCAGGGACCAACTAAAGACTCTCAGATCCTGGTCCACCTCACAGAGCAACGCACTGAAATACACAAAGATTGCAGCAGTCACTAGGACTGAGTCCCAAATGGCACCCTATTTCTTTTATAGTGCACTACTTCTGACCAGAGGCCATAGGTCTATTGTCTATTCAACAAGCTACATGTCGGTCTGACTGGACTGAAATGAGAGTTCGGTATGATCACACACATCTCTGCAACCATGTGAGACACACGCACGCACTCACGCACGCACGCACGCACGCACGCACGCACGCACGCACGCACGCACACACACACACACACACACACACACACACACACACACACACACACACACACACACACACACACACACACACACACACACACACACAGCTCTGCAACTTGCCACTTCCATCATTGACTCCACAGTTACGTTAAGTGACGTTGGTTACTGCCATGGCAACTGATTTGCAATTCCTTTAGAGGGGGACAGGAGGGAGAGAGAGTGAGAATGTGTGTGTGAATGTGTGTTTGTTTGTGTGTATGTGTTGAGGCAGTGGGACTGGGAGACAGAGAGAGAGAAGTACGCAGGCTCTTTGCAGCACTAGAGATGTCTGTCACAAACCATTACAGGAGGTGGGGACGAGGAGTCAAGGTCACAACAGCATCCACACACACCTTAACGCTACACACACACAACATTTTCTCTGAATTACCATTCACACAACACCACAGGCAGTGGTTACATGCTGATAGAGAAAGACATGCACTGTTCTGTGGCTCCAGGTGATATATGGTGAATATGTCTGCAGCACTGAAATGAATAATCCGCCTACTACACACACACAGTACTGTCACACCCTGACCCTACCTCATGTTTTCCACTGTGTCTTCAGGCATGGGCGCCACTGGCTGGACAGCGGGCAAGTTCTTACTGGTGGCCCCGTTGACGAAGGATGAGGAGGAGGTGGAGGAAGAGGAGGCTGAGTCTGTAGCTCCTGCAGGGAACAAACACATCAACCAACGTCACACTGGGAGAAGTATGGGAGCAGAAGTATACAACTTTATTATATAACCAAGTATACAACTATACACTAACTCCATTATATACCTAAGTATAGAAATACAATACCGGTCAAAAGTTTTAGAACACCTACTCTTTCCAGGGTTTGTCTTTATTTTGACTATTTTCTACATTGTAGACTAATAGTGAAGACATCAAAACTATGAATTAATACATATGTTCAAACACATTCAGAAGGAAAGAAATTCCACAAATTAACTTTTAACAAGGCACACCTGTTAATTGAAATGCATTCCAGGTGACTACCTCATGAAGCTGGTTGAGAGAATGCCAAGAGTGTGCAAAGCTGTCATCAAGGCAAATGGTGGCTACCTTGAAGAATCTAAAATCTGTTTAACACTTTTTTGGTTTCTACATGATTCCATATGTGTTATTTCATAGTTTTGATGTCTTCACTAGTATTCTACAATGAGAGGAAATAGTCAAAATAAAGAAAAACCCTTGAATGATTAGGTGTTCTAAAACATTTGACTGGTAGTGTATACAGTATACAACTCCATTATATACCTAAGTATACAACTATGCAGTATACAACTATATTATATACCCAAGTATACAACTATACAGTACAGTATACAACTCAATTATATACCAAACTATAGAAATATACAGTATACTCCATTATGTACCCAAGAATACAACTATACAGTATACAACTCCATTATATACCCAGGTATACAACTATACAACTCCATTATATACCTAAGTATACAACTATACAGTACAGCATACACTATACAACTATATTGTATACCCAAGTGTACAACTTTACAATATTCAACTCCAATATATACCCAAGTATAGAAATATACAGTATACAACTATGCTGTATATTATCTACCCAAGGTCTGTTTCAGTTACAGGGACGACCTGTAGGAATGACATCCGCCTCGGACCATTGTAAGTATATGAATGTCTAATGTCCAATTCACTATAATCGGTTGGGGCGAGGGGGTGACAGAGAAGGAGGGAGGGGGAGAAAGAGAGGGAGAGGGGAGAAAGAGGGGGTGGGAGAGAAGGATTATAGATGGAAAAAGAGGGAGCGAAAGAGAGAGAAGGGGGAGGAGGAAAGACCCTGGGTTTAGCTGAAAGCACACTTTGACTCTGTCACATTTCTCACATTCCTGCTGAGGGGATAGGAGCGTTTAATAGGTGTTGCAGCTCTAATGATCTCTGTATTAAGTGGCTTCTTTCAGAAGCCTGCTGCATCATGGGACCCTGGGCTCAACAGCACCGAGCAGGGCCTTAGGGGAGAGGACAGTCAAATGGAACGCTATTCCCTGTTTAGTGCACTACTTTTGTCCAGGCCTACTCCTATATTCCCTATAGTAGTGCACTATGTATGGAATAGGGTGTCATTTGGGACGCAAAATGCACTACAACTACTACTAGACTATAGTATTTTGGTCTGAACCACCACACAGCAGTGGGTCATAGTACTGTATAGGCAGCATGGTCATGTAGAGCAGTAGAGAGTGCCCTCTGGTGCTCAGTATGAGTTTCTACACTCCATTATTAAACCTCAGTTATCCAGCCGACAAACAAATTGGATGCGTCCCAAATGGCACCCTATTCTTAAGATAGTGCACCACTTTTGATCCCTATGGGCCTTGGTCAAAAGTAGTGCACTACATAGGGAGCCATTTGGGATGCAAATTCTGCTCCTATTCCTGGACTGGCTTCAAAGGACACATTCCAGACCCACTGGGTTATTAAGATCTGCAGTAATTACTCAAATTAAATACTAACGAACTCCAACGAGCAACAGTTCCCTGGAAATAAACCACATTACCGACCGAACACATTAGTAGAGTGTTATTAGTAACCTCGTGGGTCTGAGACCCTGTTTACCATCATTCAGAGGGCTTGTATGTCAGGCTGAATCTTAAATCAACCGCTGTCCCTTTACCCCTACACCTAGCCCTTACCCCTACACCTATACCCTACCCCCTACACCAAGCCCTTACTCCTAGCCCCTACCCTTTACTCACTAGCCCCTAGGCACCTCATAGACAAGAAAGGATCAGATAGGTATAAGCAATAATATTGGTATGGTAGTAGTAGCTCCCTGTTATTCAGCTACTGTAGGTTAGGTGGAATTGTCACTAGTATTACTCATATCTACCCACTACTTTCAAGTATACACAAGTGGCTAGGTGTTAGGGGCTAGAGAATTGGGGTTAAAGTGGGATGCACGAGAAGGCTTAGTCCCAAATTGCACCCTATTCCCTACATTTGACCAGGGCACATGGGTGTAGGCTACCGGTGGTGTTGATCATGCTCTTGGGGGTGTGGGAGGCTGCAGCAAAGATGTTGGGGGTGGAGCCGGTTGCCAGGCTGCTGGAGGATGCGTGTCCAACCGTGTTCACAGCCAGACTGCCTGGTGGAGGCTTCTTCACTGGGACCACCACACTCCTATACAGAGACACACACACACACACACACACACACACACACACACACACACACACACACACACACAGAGAGAGCAGCTGCAGTAAGTGAGTAATGCTCCTATTACGTTATTAAGAGAAATATTAAATCATTAAGAAGAGATATAAATACATGGATATAAAAAGACTGTTCTATGTGTGAAGACACTTCTGGTTTCCTCTTATGCATTTATAGCCACTAAAACACATCACATGAGGGAGGAAGGCAGTAAATACTGCCAGCAGGTTGTGCATCCCAAATGGCACACTATTCCCTATAAGAGCCCTGGTCAAAAGTAGTGCACTATATAGGGAATAGGGTGCCATTTGGGATGGAACCAGGGTATTTAGATGACCAAACTTGTGACCTTCCCATAGTCCACTTGGAGAGCACAGAGCATACATTCAGACCACTGGGATCTACTGCAATTGTTTATTCACTTCTGATGAACAGCATGACACACATGCATGCGAACACACACGCGAACACACACACACACACACACACACACACACACACACACACACACACACACACACACACACACACACACACACACACACACACACACACACACACACACACAGGGCCATGTCAGTATGCTGCATATTACAATATCTGAGATACTGATGGTGACAGCGTCATTTATTCAATACATCTGTGTACTGCTGCTTTGGTCTAGACTAGAGATATCATTGACAGCAGCCCATCGCTGAGAAAATCAGCTATATATTTTATATTTTTTCTGAAGGTATTCCTCGTTCATATTGAGTTATTTATCTAATAATTTATAAGAGTAGGAACACAAACAATAAAAACACTGACAGGTTGAATGAACAATCACATGCCTTGATCCATCACACATCAGATTAGCACGAATTCACATCTGTCCCTACTGTAGATGGAATTGAAAATAAAAAGGGGAAAAGCTAAGATCAGGATGTGTGCAGCTATCCCTGTGTGACATGGTTACGGTCTGATACTGTATGTTGATCCAACAGGAACCTTTTATATGAATAATTGATTATCTGAGTGCTCATGAATAATGCAAAGATTATCTAAGGCATAATTTATTAACAGGGGTGTGTTTAATAGGGGCTGCTGTGAATAAAGTGAGGATTAATCTAGTAAGAAATATTAAAGAACAGGAGGTGATGACTGTAGATACATACATTTATATACACACACACATCCTCAATCATATAGATATACTACGGAAATAGATTCAAAAGATTAAACTTCCTAACATAATCAGCTCAATTAAAACCAAACAGAATAAATCAGTTCTTCCTTCAAAATGGAATCACAAATACAGAGCTAGACAGCATCCCCTGTGTTACTGTTACTGTCAGACAGCTGTACTAGAGAGAGGGAGACAGAGAAAGAGAAAGAGAAAGAAGGGAGGGAATTTAAAGGTGCATTCAGATCAGCCGTGCACTGGTCCCATCTGGTCATTCAGTTCTGGGTATTGAAGTCTCTAATTGAAAACTCCACCTCAGAGAGACTATCAACCAGAAAGGCCAGGGGACTCAGCCCTCCTCTCAACGCTCTGAGCCTTTTCTTTGTGCTCTGTTTTGATGTTGTCAGTCCCTATCAGCCTCAGGCCTGACAGCCCAGCCGTCCTGAGGCCTAGTCAGTCTAGCAGCTCATTCTGCTGGTAGGTGGAGAAGAATTAGACACAGCAAATTGAGGCTGGATGACATTAAAGCATGAAGGAGTCGTATGTGTGACCTGGACACTGTGTGTGAAAGCATTTCAAAAATAATACAGAGAGCTCTGGCAACTCATTTCAGCCTGCCAGGGCATATTAGGGCTGTGAGTGGTGAGGAGACAGGCTAGGGCATGGGGAGGGAGGAGGGAGGGAGGAGGGAGGGGGAGGGGTAAGATGGGACGCCGCTTCTGTTTAATCAGTCATCAGGGCCCAGGGGACCTCTGCAGTCCTTCAACTGACCCTTCATCTCCTCCTCCATCTCTCCTTCCTCACCACCTTTCCTCTTTCCTCCATCTACTTATCGCTTCTGTCCTCCATTTTTACCTTCATCACAAGTGACACACACAGCAAACAGGCCCTTCCGACAGCCACACCAATCTTGACATGGTTCAGGGGTTTGTTGGTACAGAACGTTCACCAGACAGAAAGATAAGGATTCTGGGATGTGAACCCTGACCTCCTGTCAGCAGCAGGTTACCACAGGGACGGCACACAGATTACTGGGTTCTTATCTACTGCAGGAATGTAAACACACAACATACACAAGCCCTTTCCAAAGACACACACACACACACTCCTCCCCATGGGGGCTTAGCGAACTGTACCAGATGTCTAACATGCGAGTGATGTTAAACTGATAAACTGTGGTGTGTTGAGTCTGCTTGACTAACAACTCACATTATATTTCTGTCTTGAAGCATATGTACTGGTCATCAACACATCAACTCCTTGTTAAGAAAATAGATGTTTTACTGTCACACACACCGGATAGGTGCAGTGAAATGTGTTGCTTTACAGGGTCAGTCATAGTAGTACAGCGCCCCTGGAGCAAATGAGGGGTAAGTGCCTTGCTCAAGGGCACATCGACAGATTGTTTTACCTTGTTGGCTCAGGTATTCGAACCAGCTACCTTTCCGCTCTACCGCTAGGCTACCTGTACCCTTAACACAATATCTTACTGTGGCGCTCAAGTTGTCAAGCATGTATAGTACCAGTCAAAAGTCTGGACACACCTACTCATCCAAGGGTTTTTCTTTATTTTGACTATTTATTTTGACTATTTTTACTAATAATAGTGAAGACATCAAAACTATGAAATAACACATATGGAATCATGTAGTAACCAAAAAAGTGTTAAACAAATCAAAATGTATTTTATATTTGAGATTCTTCAAATAGCCACCCTTTGCCTTGATGACAGCTTTGCACACTCTTGGCATTCTCTCAACCAGCTTCATGAGGAATGCTTTTTCCTTGAAGGTGTTCCTACATATGCTGAGCACTTGTTGGCTGCTTTTCCTTCACTCTGCGGTCCAACTCATCCCAACACATCCATATGTGTTACTTCATAGTTGTGATGTCTTCACTATTATTCTATAATGTAGAACATAGTAAAAATAAAGAAAAACCTTTGATTGATAAGGTGTGTCAAAACTTTTGACTCTTACTGTATAAGACATGCATAACAGAGTAGCCTCCAGTACAAAGAGTGGAACTGCATGGTTGTGTGTGTGTGTGTGTGTGTAACGTACCTGTCAAAGGAGTGGAACTGCATGGGCAGCATGGGGGAATGGGTCTCTCTCTGTATGGCAAAATCAGGGTAGGGGAGGGGCTCTGGTCCAGGTTCCACCGCCTCTACAGGCCCAGCAACTAGGCTCTTCAGGATCTTTCGGACGTTGATGTTTGATTGGCTGATGGAGGAGATGGAGGAGGTGGTCCTTAGGACCTCCAGGCCAGGCGGCTCCAAGAGGGACTCTTGACTATGCTTCTCCCCAGAGGAGAGGCTGCCGAGTAGGGAGGACATGGCGTCAGCTCGCCCGGGACCTGAAGTGTCCAGGTCTGCCCCGTTTAACACACTGGCCATCTGGAGGTGGGGGGGGGGATTAGTTTACTTATGTACTCTTGTACCTGTACTCTTCCTGGGTTTATGCACAAACACACATTATAATACAACTCCAATCCACTATAATGGAGCAAAAAAAGAGAACACAGTCTAGTATCTAGATGGGCAACCTGTTCCTCTCCAATGCCAGAGTCAGTGTGCGGCAGACAGCCTCTCTCTATGTGGAGCTCCTCTACAGGGGTGGGGGGCTCCTTACTTTGGTCAGGGTACGCCAGGGGGGTCTCTGGAACACACACACACACAAATATGTGATGCATTGTGGGTTAATTGTGATTGACTGACCGATCTACAAATAATAATGAGTAGTCATTTAAGATGCAAGGTGATTCGTAGATCAGCCAGTCGGCAGTTGCTGACTGCAATGCAGTTGATGTCGAACAAGCCCCTTCTCTCCTTCCTCGTTTAACCTCTTCTAACTTCCATCCCAGATAGACAGACATCTGCCATCTACCTGTTGGCTGGAAACTCTCTTCCTGGTGATATTATTTATGATGGCGGCGAAGTGTCCTTCCCAGAAGCCTCTCTGATTCCATCCTCCTGGCTGATTGACTGGCTAATGGACAACGACAGACGGCTGGAAATAGAACAAGCCTCACAATGCCCCAAACCCTCAGCATCTCTCTGTTTTTCTCTCTTTCTTTTACGCTCTCTCTCTCAATCTATCTCTCGATGTCTTGCTTGCTCTCTCTCAGTGTGTGCCCAGTGGGATGTTACTGTTCATACCACAGAGACCAGGGCTGCCTGTACAACTTTCATACACCCACGTTCCCTTCCCCTCTCACATTTCCCCTCTCCACTTCCATTCCTGTTTCCATATTTAATTCTGCACAGTGCAATTAGTGGATCACATTAATTAATCATAGACCTGAGAGGATGGGAGTTGAATAACAAAAGCAAGCACCTGTGCTGGTAGATGAGTTGATCTCGTGGCGAATGCTGTATGCTGATTGGCTGATCATCCTGTTGGTCTCTCTCTGTGGTTCCAGGATGTCCCTGTACTTTGACACCATGAGGACAGAGATAAAGTAGACCACCGCTAGGGCCAAGAACTGGGCCTGCTTGCTGTCATCCTGGTGGGGACACATATACATGTTACACAATCACACGCACACAAACATGTTACACACGCACCAGCACACAAACAGTCATACTCACCACATCCCGGAACACGACAGCTCTCAGACGATTGATATCGACATCCTGTAGAAGTCTGTCAGGGTCCTGGATGGGAGAAAGTTACTGAGACATTTTCTGCTGTAGGAGATCTAAAGTGAGGAGACTAAGGGAGTCTGACATCATAGTGGCCGTGTAACAATCTGTTTACTTAGCCGCTATCGTAGCATCCATATTACATTGCGTGTCACACTTAATGATCTTCCACACACCCCCCACTTATAGTTCCTGTATGTCCGGTGTCACAGCCACCCATCAACTGTACCATTATTACCAACTTTATATGTATTTGTAAATGATGAGGTTAGGCGAGGACCTACCTTGTTGGCAGATGCTGCACCATACAGGTTGTCCTGGCTTTTACTGTTGGTCCCTCTGTCCCTCTGTCTCTGTCTAACATCCAGACAGTTCCTCACTGCTACACAACACACTGAGAGGACAGACAGACAGACAGACAGACAGACAGACAGACAGACAGACAGACAGACAGACAGACAGACAGACAGACAGACAGACAGACAGACAGACAGGGTATCAGAAGCTGCATCTTGAAACTCATTAAAAAAAAAAGTAAAATATATATTTTTTTCCTTTATTTAACTAGGCAAGTTAGTTAAGAACAAATTCTTATTTACTTTGACGGCCTAGGAACAGTGGGTTAACTGCCTTGTTCAGGGGCAGAATGACAGATTTTTAGCTTGTCAGCTCAGGGATTCAATCTAGCAACCTTTCGGTTACGGGCCCAACGCTCTAAGCAGTAGGTCACCTGCTTGTCTGATCACTGTTCAAGCTGCCAGGCCAGAGTCATGGTGAAACAAACAGCCAGACAAGTTTCACACTACAGATGATGATAGTGAGAGAGAGAGAGAGTGTGTGTGTGTGTGTGTGGTGTGTGTGTGTGTGTGTGTGTGTGTGTGTGTGTGTGTGTGTGTGTGTGTGTGTGTGTATGTGTGGAAAATTCTCCCTCATGGACAAAGTCTATTTTAGGCTTAGGGGTTAGGTTTTGGGTTACAATTAGGGCTAGAATCATGGTTGGGGGTTAGGTTTAGGAGTTAGGGTTAGGGGCTAAGGATAGGGTTAGAGTTGAGGTTGAGGTTAGGTTTAAGGTCAGGGAAAATAGGATTTTGAATGGAAATAAATGTTAGGTCTCCACCGGTATAGTAAAACATAAGCTGTGTGTTTCAAATCAAATCAAACTTTAAGTGTAGACCTTACCGGTGGGGACCTAAATGCTTACTTCCAAGCCCTTAACCAACAGTACAGTTCAAGAAAGAGTTAAGAAAATGTTTATAGACAGGGGGCACCGGTGCCGAGTCAGTGTTCGGGGGTACAGGTTAGTTGAGGTAATTTGTACATGTAGGTGGAGGTGAAGTGACTATGCATAGATAATAAACAGCGAGTAGCAGCAGTGTACAAAAGGGAGGGGGGCTTATGTAAATTGTCCAGTGGCAATTTTATTAATTGTTCAGCAGTCTTATGGCTTGGGGGTAGAAGCTGTTGAGGAGCCTTTTGGTCCTAGACTTGGTGCTCCGGTACCGCTTGCTGTGCGGTAGCAGAGAAAACAGTCTATAACTTGGGTGACTGGAGTCTCTGACAATTTTATGGGCTTTCCTCTGACATCGCCTAGTATATAGGTCCTGGATGGCAGGGAGCTTGGCTCCAGTGATGTACTGGGCTGTTCGCACTACCCTCTGTAGCGCCTTACGGTCAGATGCCGAGCAGTTGCCATACCAGGCGGTGATGCAACCAGTCAGGATGCTCTCGATGGTGCAGATGTAGAACCTTTTGAGGATCTGGGGACCCTTGGCAAATCTTTTCAGTCTCCTGAGGGGGAAAAGGTTTTGTCGTGCCCTCTTCACGACTGTCTTGGTATGTTTGGACCATGATAGTTCGTTGGTGATGTGGACGCCAAGGACCTTGAAACTCTCGACCCGCTCCACTCCAGCCCCGTCGATGTTAATGGGGGCCTGTTTGGCCCTCCTTTTCCTGTAGCCCACGATCAGCTCCTATATGCGTGTGTATGTGTGTGTGGTGAGTGTAAGTGTGGATTTGTTCTGAGTTACTTCAGAGCTAGCTTCAAAAGTCTGGCCTTTACACAGACAAGCTACCTGACTGAACTACCAACCACTACAGCAGACACACACCATTTATGAAAATCATGACTCACCAAAGCACATTTACAATCTAATAGCAGTGCATTTAGAAAATTAATTAGCTAGGTTGACCATATCAAAGAATTTCATGGAATACTGGAATTACTGAAATGATAGTGAAATGATTTTGCCACTGCATTTACTGATCTCATGAATCATCTAACATGACAGTTAATGTGTGACAAGTGCACGCGCACAAACACACTCACACACGTGCACGCAGGCACACTCTTACCCAGTCGAAGACACTGTCTCATCAGGCCTCCAGAGGACATGTTCTTCTCAGCCTCTATCTCAGAGAAGTTGAGAGAGCTGGCGAACACCAGAACGTCCACCATGGCCATCAGACGGGACAGGAAGGACACAGCCGTCTCTGAAGACATGCCCTGGGTCGCATCGATGTTCTCCAACTCAGCCTGATCACAACGCAGGGGTTTGGGGACAGGGAAGACAGTCATATACACTCAAGAAACAGAAATACTAAATATTGCTCTATTGTACCTGAGAGAATAAATGTTTAGAAATAAAATAAAACTTACAGCATATGCACTAACCTGGGTACTCTGGCCATGCACACAAACAAACAGAAGAAAAAATAACAACAGATGATTCAAATCAACAGATCCAATCAGCAGGTAAAGCACATTCAATCCTTAACACACATAAGCAAAACACACAGAGGAAACCATCACCAACTTAAACGACTCTGACAAAGTAAAATTCTCATTAGCTGAATATATAGCAGAATGAAGCTGAGCAAATGAAAACGGCTACAATCAATAAAGGCAATCAACTAGTCCTGTTTCCTAGAGACCGATCATTAATTAAGACATAAACATGCAGTTCTTAATAGCCACCACTAGATGGTAGTGTGGCACCACAGAGAGGCTGAATGGCTTACAGAAGGAGAGGTGGCAGAGAAGCTGACTGACCGACTTACAGGAGGACAAGTAGTAGAAAGACAGACTGAATGACTGACTTACAGAAGGAGAGGTGGCAGAGAAGCTGACTGACTGACTTACAGGAGGACAGGTTGTAGAAAGTGACTGACTGAATGACTTACAGAAAGAGAGGTAGTAGAAAGTGACTGACTGACTTACAGGAGGACAGGTAGTAGAAAGTGACTGACTGACTTACAGAAGGAGAGGTAGTAGAAAGTGACTGACTGACTTACAGAAGGAGAGGTAGTAGAAAGTGACTGACTGAATGACTTACAGAAGGAGAGGTAGTAGAAAGTGACTGACTGACTTACAGGAGGACAGGTAGTAGAAAGACTGACTGAATGACTTACAGAAGGAGAGATGGCAGAGAAGCTGACTGACTGACTTACAGGAGGAGAGGTAGTAGAAAGACTGACTGAATGACTTACAGAAGGAGAGGTGGCAGCGGAGAGCAGAGGAAGGATCCCTCCACAGGCGATGATGATGTTGTCTACCATCTGAGAGAGGAGGTGGATGGTGTTGTGGACAAAGATGATGTTCTCATTGCTGTTGACAAAATCCATGACGGATTTGGTTGAATGGCTGCAGGGAGGCAGAAAGAGAGAGGGAGAGAACTGGATTACCGTTCATTTGATCAGGATGCAGTAGCATGTCACACAATGTTAAGCATAGGTCAGGTCTTAGGTCAGGGATACGTGGTGAATAATCAGCAGCAGTAAGGCTAGTTAGAAACCCTGGCTGCAGGATATACTGTAACTCTTGTTTTACTCTCAATTAATGTGATATTCGGTTGTCTTACCTAACTTAGTTGAATGCACTGACTGTAAGAGCATCTGCTAAATGATCAAAATGTTAATGTAACATTCTACTGCATGTGCTTTGTGGAAGCCCAACGTGGTCAGAAATAGTGCACTACAGAGGGGCAATGGGCTTTGATACAAAGTAGTGCACTACATATGGACTATGGTGTGATTAGGGACATGTCCTCAATGTCTCGGTCCCCTCACCTCCTCCAGATGTGGACGTCTGTCTCCAGGGCCAACAGCAGGTCGGTGAGGAGGCGCTGGTGCATGGGCGACCATTTGAACTCTGGGATGCGGAACATGGTGGTGCGAGGGCCAGGGCTGAACTGGCGGCGCTGCTCCTCTGTCATGGGCATCCCTCTGAAGCCCAGGTCCACACGCAGGTCACGCTCTAACTGGGCTGCTGTACGACTATGGAGGGACTGACACACACACATTAGACACACACACACACACAGACACACACAAAACTGTTTTTCATAGTGTATAAAGCAGTGTGTAAATTAAAATGAGTCATTACATAACAGCAGAGACTCTAATAATAGTATTTTAGTCCTCTCTCCTCCTCCTCCTCCACTCTCTCCTCCTCCTCCTCTCATCCTTCCTCGCATCAGACTCACAAACAGGAGGGAGAGAGGAGGGACAAAGGCAAGTGGGAGAGAGGAGGAAGAGAGGACAAGAGGGAGGGAGGTCTTGTAACTTAACTAACCTGTGTAGTAGCAGTGGTCTGTATCTTCTTAACCTCCTTTCCTTCGTCTGACCTCTCTGTGTCTGAGGTGTTGCTGACTGCATCGGTCCCACTACCTTTCCCACCAGCCAAGGGCTCGCCCCCCTCCGACAACCCAGACCCTCCAGCCCTAGCTCCAGCCCCCGTCTCTGTGAACTCTGACCCCTTAGAGCAGGCCTCTTCCCTGGGCATGGAGGTGACGTCACCCAGGGTGGTCTGGAGCTTAAATCTCTCCTCCTCCAGGATGCTGCTGATTGGACCACCAGGACTGACCGTGCCGACCATGCCGACGGTCCCCAGCTCAGAGCTGCCAGTCATGTGGGCCAGCAGGCCCAGGTCATGGCTGTGGCCCGGGGGGATTGGGGACTTGGGGTCTGGATCTGGGTTAGAACCAGGACTTGGCAGGACCAGAGGCTCTTCCTGTTGAGTTGAGTTCTGTTTAGTTAACTTGCACATAACAAACACAAGCAGAAGAAAAGAAAGATGAACTAACCTGACCAAACAGGAAGCTGCTGTTGCTAGGGAGACTGTCCTTGTCGTCGTCAGCAAGGGTGATGAGGGGACCAGTGTTGTGGTTGTCGGGTGCGACGGCGACAGTTGCATTGGGGACCAGCACTCCACTGGCGGCGCTGCTGCTCAGCTTCTCTACAGCAGCACAGTAAACGTTGTCCAATAGGGAGTCCACCTGGACCAACGCCCCGCCCCTGTCCTCAGAGACAACACCCCCAGCCACACCCACTGTCACGCCCAGCGGCTCTGGAGACAGGTCCAGGTCATCCAGCTTCACCTCTGTGGCTTCCACCTGGGGAGAGGGAGGGATTGATTGATTAGCTGATTGATGGATTGATTGATTGATTAACTGACTGACTGACTGATTGTAAGAGTCTACTTGCAAGGACTGTGATATGTGGTGTTTTTTTCCAACTAAACTTAGTTGAATGCACTGACTGGAAGTTGCTCTGGATAAGAGCATCTGCTAAATTCATCACTTGTAAAAACTATGAAAACATATGGAGACACCATACCTTTTCAGCCTTGATGTCCACCAACAGGTCATGAACCTCCACTCTGACCCCTGACCCCGTCCTCCCTGTCCCCCCGTGCCCCACCTCCTCCCTTGTCTTCCCCTCCGACAGTATGTTCCGGGGGTGGCCGGGGGTCTCGGGGTAGTCGGCCTCGCTCTCCGGGGTCTGTGTCTGGGAGTCTATCTCTCTGATCTCCATGTTCCCCTGGATGCCCCCGGCCTGGAGGTCCTGCAGGCCTGAGATGGTGCTGACCAGACCCTTCCTCCCCTTCTTAATGTTCTCCTCCTCCTGACGCTGGTAGTCCTCATACATCTTAGCCAGGTACTCCTTATGGGCCTCGTATGTTACCTACAGTATAGAACAGACATGATCAATAATATTATCTATAATTAATCTCCTATAACTAATAATCAAGCTCATCTCAGCCAGGTACTCCATATGTGCCTCATGTAGGTTACCATATAGAGAGGGAGAGACATTATCAATAACTTAATCAAAAGTAGTGCACTATATAGGGAATAGGGTGCCATTTGGGACGCAGACAGCCACTGAGTCTTACCTTGGAGTGAGCGATGGAGAGTGTATCCACCCAGACCCTCCAACCTCCCCACTCATACTTGATGGCATGGTAGAGCAGGATCCTGAAGAGGCTATAGACCATCTCCATCATCTTCTGTTCCTCTGGGTTTTTAGGGTTGATATAGCCCAGACTGAACATCCAGTCCTGCCATACTGAACACTGCAGCAGACACCTACAACAATAATATATACTATTACAACTATTATCAATAAGTTTCTCACTACTAGAGCAAACAGCAGGAGAGACCGTCACCAGCCACTCTGTCAGTGAAACAGTCACAATTCATGATCACCTTCTATTATGTACATTAGTGAAATGATCTGATGCTTTGTTATATAGTCAGTAGTTGGACAACAATAGTGTGTAGATTGGTGATAATAGTCATCAGTTATACCATCACTATCACTTGAACGACTTATGATTGATGCCTGAAGATACTGACAACAGGATACTAACAGTGCTGTCACTGCTGGGAAAGAGTCATTACACAGCTGTAAATTATAGAGTGTCTGTCTGTCTGTCTGTCTGTCTGTCTGTCTGTCTGTCTGTCTGTCTGTCTGTCTGTCTGTCTGTCTGTCTGTCTGTCTGTCTGTCTGTCTGTCTGTCTGTCTGTCTGTCTGTCTGTCTGTCTGTCTGTCTGTCTGTCTGTCTGTCTGTCTGTCTGTCTGTCTGTCTGTGTGTGTGTGTGTGTGTGTGTGTGCAAGCTTGTGTGCATGTGCATGCATGTCCTCACCGTCGGTTTTCGCGGCTGTTGCTGAACAGTTTGATCATGTCTGAGAGGAAGAGACGTCGAACCTCCATCAGCTCAACGCTGGGGGACGAGCTCTTCAACAGGGTCGCTACTACCTTAAGGATCACTGGAACAAGCACGCACGCACGCACACACACACGCACACACACACACACACACACACACACACACACACACACACACACACACGACTTTGCTAAGTCTGCCCCTTTAAAGAAAGTTCGACTTGACTACAATAACATTCAGAGGGATAGCAGACAGACTTACTGGGGTTCTGTATCTTGATTGTAGAGTCTGGTTCAGGGTGGGGTTTGTGGACGACCTGGGTACACACCTGCTCTGTCAGGATCTGATGGGAAGAACACAGACAATCACTAAATAGGGAATAGGGTGTCATTTGGGATGTACCAAGGTAGTCTCTGCTTCTAACAGGACAGTGGGGTGGACATAATGAGGTTATAGGAGATTATCAGCACAAGGTTATAACCATCCCTGACCCCACTGACACAAGATCTGCAGGTCACGGATTGGCCTGTTCAGCCATCTCAGGACTCATGGCCAGCCAGACCCACAACGCAACCCGGAGCCCGGACACCTGGAGGGAAATCATACTCGACTACGAGAGATCCCTGAAGAAGAAGTGTGTGTGCATGTGTAGTTAGAGAGAAGTTAGAGAGAAGAATGTACCTCGTACAGCGCGTTGTAGATGGTCACTGACACAGTATTAGTGTGAAGCATCAGCCTCTCCCCCAAGAGAGTGAAGAGACTGTGTGTGTGCATGATCTCAACCTTCCTTCTGTGGACAGACACACACACACACACACACACACACACAGTAACCCTGTTAGAAGTCCCTGGATGACAGTTTTACGCTTCAGACAATACTTATTTTAAGAGAAGAAGAGAAGAGGGGAGGGGAGAAAAGAAGAAGAGAAGAGGGGAGGGGAGAAAAGAAGAAGAGAAGAGGGGAGGGGAGAAAGAAGAAGAGAGGAGGGGAGGGGAGAAAAGAAGAAGAGAAGAGGGGAGGGGAGAAAAGAAGAAGAGAAGAGGGGAGGGGAGAAAAGAAGAAGAGAAGAGGGGAGGGGAGAAAAGAAGAAGAGAAGAGGGGAGGGGAGAAAAGAAGAAGAGAAGAGGGGAGGGGAGAAAAGAAGAAGAGAAGAGGGGAGGGGAGGAAGAAAAGAAGAAGAGAAGAGGGGAGGGGAGAAAAGAAGAAGAGAAGAGGGGAGAAAGAAGAAGAGAAGAGGGGAGGGGAGAAAAGAAGAAGAGAAGAGGGGAGGGGAGAAAAGAAGAAGAGAAGAGGGGAGGGGAGAAAAGAAGAAGAGAAGAGGGGAGAAAAGAAGAAGAGAAGAAGGGAGAAAAGAAGAAGAGAAGAAGAGAGAAGAGAAGAAGAGAATGTCTTTCATAGATCCAGACCTCTCTTGGGGACAGTCTTTCATGGAGGGAGGGAGGGAGGGAGGGAGGGAGGGAGGGAGGGAGGGAGGGAGGGATAATAACTCACTTGTGTCCCAGGTGTTTGAGAAAGTATCCTAGGACTTTGAGGGACTGGACTCTGATGCTCTCAGTCTTGGAGGCCAGCAGCTTGTACATCACCCTGGAACAGGACAGGAGACATATGAGTCACATGTAAACATGTTAATGATTGTGTCCCCTATGGGCTCTGGTCATAAATAGTGCACTGTAAAGGGAATGGAGTGGTGGGACACAGACAGTGAAACCAGGCTGAACTAGTCGGGTGTGCAGGGAAAGACCTCCCTGTCTGTGTTGAGAGTCTGCGTGTCGGAGTGACGACTAAATTATTTTCCTGATCAAAACTGAGCCATTCCATTTCCTGCAGTGAAGATTCTGAGAACTCCGCAGGAGTTAGTGGCTGATATACATGTATATTTCATAGAATACACAGGGCATACAGTATGTTTGATCATCAGTGTCTGAAATAAAAATGAATATGTTAATATCATAACATTTCTATGTAGATTTCTTCTTACAGAATATGTGAATTATTCAACAGGTATCATGTAGATTCACCACACTGGCTCCAGTGTTAGAGATGTGATGTTATTATATGCATTTTGTGCATCAACAGCAAGTGGGCTTTGTTCCCCAAGGGCTGTGTGTGTGTGTGTGTGTGTGTGTGTGTGTGTGTGTGTGTGTGTGTGTGCGTGTGTGCGTGCGTGCGTGCGTGCATGCGTGCGTGCGTCAACAGCAAGTGGGCTTTGTTCCCCAAGGGCTGTGTGTGTGTGTGTGTGTGTGTGTGTGTGTGTGTGTGTGTGTGTGTGTGTGTGTGTGTGTGTGTGTGTGTGTGCGTGTGTGTGTGTGCGTGTGTGTTGCGTACCGTATGCCGTTCCTCTGGTCGAAAGCTGGAATCATGGAGGCTGGGTGTTCTGACATCAGAGCCACTACCAGCTGAAGAACATCATGGATATTATCATCCTAGAGAGAGAGAGAGAGAGGTGGAGGTGGAGGGAGAGAGGGATGTGGGAGAGAGAGAGAATGATGGGGGAGAGAGAGACAGGGGAATGAGAAAAAGAAAGAGAGAGGGATAGAGAAAGGGAGAGAGAGAGGGGGTGAGAGATGGAGAGGGATAGAGAAAGGGAGAGAGAGAGGGGGTGAGAGATGGAGAGGGATAGAGAAAGGGAGACAGGGAGAGAGATAGAGAGATTATAGCTCCATACAGTAGAGCATCATCAATGGACAGACCTCTCAAACCTATACAACTACAGCTCCCGAGTGGTGCAGCGGTCTAAGACACTGCATCTCAGTGCAAGAGGTGTCACTGCAGTCCCTGGTTTGAAACCAGGGTAAATCACATCTGGCCGTGGTTGGGAAGGCAGCGCGCAATTGGCCCAGCGTATTCCGGTTTTGACCAGGATAGGACGTCATTGTAATGAAGAATTTGTTCTTAACTGACTTGCCTAGTTAAATAAAGGTAAAACATTATTATAATTATTTTTTTTTAAAAACAGCACAGAACCATGGGGACTTGAAACTCACCTCATGCATGGTTAGCAGGTAGTTCAGGATACTCTGCAGCTCATCCTCCTTCACGCCTCGGTCCTAAGAAATTACATACATATTTTCACACTGACCAAAGAAAAATGTGTTCCTACTATTAACAGAAACAGATGGGAAACTGCCTTAGATTGCTTAATAATCACTGGCAGGTCTGCTATATACTGTAGCTAACGCCAGAGTGTTTGTATGCCAGTATCCAGGAGATAAACGTAAGCATGGTACTTCTAGGCCAGTTCTGAGCTATGCTGGTGACGGTAATAATTCTAATTTTGGAACCAGTTGATAAATGCTGGTTTGTGAGATGTCTATAATATTGCAGCACGTTCAGTGTTTGTTCCCCAGTCTCCTGTTGTTGTTTACAGTGATGTAAAGTTTAAACACTTCTGATGAGGAACCAGACTCTCTGCAGGAACAGATTGGAAGTTGATTGCTGTTTGAGCTGTGTGTGTGTGTGTGTGTGTGTGTGTGTGTGTGTGTGTGTGTGTGTGTGTGTGTGTGTGTGTGTGTGTGTGTGTGTGTGAGTGTAGCTGATGCTGTTCAGGATTGTAGATATGGCTGCTGGGGGGTGGTAGTTGTGGCAGAAATGGAGCCTGCTGCCACGCTGTTGAAGCTAAGCAATTGATTTGAACACAACACGGACAGACCTGAACCTGCATGCTGATTGGACATTGTGGTTCCAGAGCAATTACCCATGATGCCTTTCTGGTGGAGATAAACAATATGTTTTGGTTTTGGAGTGGAGGTGCATGTGTGTGTGTGTGTGTGTGTGTGTGTGTGTGTGTGTGTGTGTGTGTGTGTGTGTGTGTGTGTGTGTGTCTGCAGTACCTTGAGGATGAGTTGTTTGAGGAACAGCAACATGAAAGCCCTGAGAGAGATGATCTCCTGCTGGGTGGGCCTTGGACCATCTGAGGACAAACACAGACCGAGTCACTGGGATCAATAACGTGCACACACACACAAGTCTGATGTTGACTTCACATCTCAGAGACGATCCATAGCTATCAGAAATCTACAGAGCGCAGTACAAGTCAACAGGGTGCTGTATCCATAACACTGCCCAACCCAGATGACTGACCAGAAATGAGATATGACACGTTTCAGACGGTTGGTTATTGATTACAGCTGCAGCCCAGCACTATGCTCAGGACTCGGCGGTCTCGCTCTGTGAGCTTGTGTGGCCTACCACTTCGAGGCTGAGCCGTTGATGCTCCTACATGTTTCCACTTCACAATAACAGCACTTACAGTTGACCGGGACAGCTCCAGCAGGGCAGAGATTTGACAAACTGACTTGTTGGAAAGGTGGCATCCTATGATGGTGCCACATTGAAAGTCACTGAGCTCCTCAGTAAGGCCATTCTACTGCCAATGTTTGTCTATGGAGATTGCATGGCTGTATGCTCGATTTTATACATCTGTCAGCAACGGTTGTAGCTGAAATAGCCCAATCCACTAATCTGAAAGGTTGTCAGCATACTGTTCTACATATAGTGTACGTGGACAGTTTTCTGCCACAGAGAGATCAATAACACCAAGCTTTCATTTACACAAGACATATGAGAATGTACCTCCCAGAGTGAGGATAGTCCTCTGCTGTCAGACACAATGTAACACAACATCTGACTGTCCTGTTTCCCCTCAGAAATCAATGGAACCCCTTCAACACAGGCTCCCTCAGCTCCTTGTCAGACTGATTAATAGAAGCCATCTGAGAACACAGTACAGGGACAGAACAAGTCGCTCCATAACAGCATCCTTAACAACACAGCTGCATTCACATGCTGCATCCAACTTCATCACAACCAATTACATTCATGGACTGTTGATCCTCAGGCTCTCATTGGTTGGTTCAGTAAACCTGCCCCGAGCATATTGGGCAGGAGGAGGATAAGGTTCACTTTATCGATAAATGATTTATGTTTGTGTTATTAATGCAGAAATCCACTTTCTCCTCCTCGTTACAGTGAGTCAGTGTGACTCGACTGGTAATTAATCCATAGCAATCATGACAGTGTGCTTCCTACACACATCCTATTATAGAGACTTAGGAAATTGAACTAATTTTACTTTCACCCTTGGCTTGGTTCAGATAAAGCAGGCAGTAATAGCTTTGGATAATATTTCACAGGGTTGATCAATACTCTATGTTTTCACTGTGGGTATACACAGGTTCTCAGCTATGTGCAAGATGAGACAAAATTGTCTGTGTCCAAAATGGCACCCTAATCCTTATAGTGCCCCATAGGGCTCTGGTCAAAGTAGTGCACTATGTAGGGAATAGGGTGCCATTTGGAATTTAGAAATATTGTAACAGCTCTTATCCAAATTGATCAGTTCCAGACTCTGGGAGTGTGACCTGAAATTAGAAATGACTTCAGAGGATGTGACTACATAAGAGGAGCAGGACCAACAGACTGTGTGTCTAACAGAATAACTCAGAGAGAGACAGAGCAAGAGAGCAAGAACGAGAGAGAGAGTGCGAGGGCGAGAGAGAGAGATTGTGTGTGTGCGGGCGCATGTTAGGGATTGAGAAAAATTGAGACTGCACTGCAGTGGCTGTGTGTGAGAGGTTGATGCATTGGTTTAATTTGATGGCTCTCTATTTACAGACTCCCAGAGAAACCAGCAGCAACATTTACAGAGACAAAGTGTGTCTGCATCCCAAATGGCACCTTATTACCTACATTCCCTGCATAGTCCACTACTTTTGACCTAAGGGCCCTGGTCAAAAGTAGTGGACTATATAGGGAATAGGGTGCCATTTGGGATGTAGCCAGAGTGTACCTGCAGCAGCAGCTCCGTTGCAACAACCATCTCTTTGTTCTTATAATTGAACACTTGATTATCTACTAGCTCTCTCCCTATCTCCCTTTCCCTTTATCTCTCTCCCTCTCCCTCCTATTCCCTCTCTCCCTATCTACAGGCAACACCACAGTGCTCTGAGACACAGGAAAACCAGGTCTAATGGAAATAGAAGGATCATAACGTAACCTCCAGGTTCTAACCTCAACAAACATGGCTACGAACCTCAACAAACAGAACATGGCTACGAACCTCAACAAACAGAACATGGCTACGAACCTCAACAAACAGAACATGGCTACGAACCTCAACAAACAGAACATGGCTACGAACCTCAACAAACAGAACATGGCTACTAACCTCAACAAACAGAACACGCTACTAACCTCAACAAACAGAACATGGCTACGAACCTCAACAAACAGAACATGGCTACTAACCTCAACAAACAGAACACGCTACTAACCTCAACAAACAGAACATGGCTACGAACCTCAACAAACAGAACATGGCTACTAACCTCAACAAACAGAACACGCTACTAACCTCAACAAACAGAACATGGCTACGAACCTCAACAAACAGAACATGGCTACGAACCTCAACAAACAGAACATGGCTACTAACCTCAACAAACAGAACATGGCTACTAACCTCAACAAACAGAACATGGCTACTAACCTCAACAAACAGAACATGGCTACGAACCTCAACAAACAGAACATGGCTACTAACCTCAACAAACAGAACATGGCTACTAACCTCAACAAACAGAACATGGCTACGAACTTCTTCAACAAATATTTTTATACACTAGTATTGTTTGTCTCACTGTTTTTGCAACACATACTAAAGCAAAACAGGCCATGACGTTAGTAAGAACAACCAAAACAAGCAATCTATAACACAATATCTATTATTCATCAACAACAGTAAAAACAGAAAAACAAAACTGCCCAGAATGTCCAAACCCTTTCCCAGATCAGAGTAGAAATGCAGCAGAACGTTCCAGAGCTGTCTATATATAACTCTCGCTACCACAGACAAACACACTCAGTATCCTACTTCACATAGATCTGTATTGTAGATCTGCTCAAAATTTCATATAGGACTGGTCTGTAGCTCTGGCAACGTTCTCCAGCCGACTGCTGATTAATGGTCATGGTGTTTGCTGTTTTCTGGGCTTCATGAGAAATCATTAACCATGTCAACTCTGTCAATAGAGGCTAAGCTGCTGCATCAACTATTCATTATACAGTTAATACACATCTACTTCCTCTATGGACTAAACTGCACTTCTCTCTTGTGGTTACGTCCAAATGGCACCCTATTCCTTACATAGTGTACTACTTTTGCCTGGAGCCCTATAGAATGCCATTTGAGACAAAGACCAGGTTCATCAGCACTGTTCTAAGCTGACCTGTAGGATACATACAGTACTGCTTCCAACCATATAGTGTAGGTCTGTACCAGAACCTGGGCCTCTGAGCCTTCTGAATAGTTTCAGAGAGAAAAGCTGAGAGAGAAAGATGACATGTCAGTTCAAGGGGATTTTGACTTCCAACACAGCAGACAGCCGCCTCATGGCAGCCTGTTACTACACAGAGAGGAGATGCCTGTCATCTCTGGACCTTGGGTGTGTGAGTAGTGTGTGGTGTGTGTGTGTTTACCCAGTCCTTTAGGTGTAATGCCACTGCTGGCCTCAGGGTTGCAGGTCCAGTAGTAGTACTTCAGACTGTGCATCAGCTGCAGCACAGTCCCAATACGACGGATGGTGTTGTAGATGGTTGCCGTGCCGATAAACTCTGCAGACAGGTATGTGTACAGAGAGAGCTGGACCTGAGGGGAGAGTACACACACGCATGAATGCGCGCACACACACACACACACACACACAAACAAACCATGAACCTATACCCAGTGATTCTACATGAATATCGCTATCAGGTATAATCATTCATAACCCACTCCAGGCTGCTCAAGGTATTAAATTAAGGCTGTGAAGTGAGTTAAAGAGGTTCAAGCTGAGCTGAGCCCATCACCCTCCATGCAGGTGTAGAACAGAAAGCGAGACAGGCCGCTGTGGCTCACCATACACCATACACCATACATCACACTCCATTAGAACACACTATAATAGCCTCCTCTCATCACCCCCCTCTCCTCTCTCTCCATCTTTCCGCTCTGCTCTGTTCAGGCTCATTAATACAGCCTCTGTAATTACCAATAGACTGGACAATAATCCTACACAGTCCCTCTACAGCTTTTATTCCATCTAACGGAGAGGAGGTATCTAAAAGTGTTCCAACCCAGTTCTCTCTCTGTCTCTCTCTCTCTCTCTCTCTCTCTCTCTCTCTTATTGGCATGACGTAACATTGTACATATTGCCAAAGTTTACTTTGGAGATTTACAATATTAACCTAATGAAAATAATGATAATCAATATTGTCCAACTGTCTCTCTCTCTCTGCTCCATGTGAGAGGAGTGTGTGTGGGGGTCTGAGGATGGCCCCCAGAGACTCTCTCAACCACAACTCCTGAGACAGTTCCCCCCAACTGTTGTGTATTTATTCATAAGAGCCACCAGCGGTGGTGTCAGTGAGGAGAATGGATTCTCCACACAACACAGCTCCTCTGATCCGCCTCATCCACTTCTCCACGGGTAATTATGTGTTTTCACTCTTTAACTTTCAATACTTCTCAGGGTTGAGGAGCTGATTGTGACAGCTGGCAGTAAACCTGAGTCAGTGGTACAGTCTTCAATACAGAGGAGAAAATATCCACTAATATCAGGACCCTGTTGTGTTACATAATGGATCATGGTAGGAGTGAGTAATGCTCTAAACAGTCTTCAGTGAGTCAGAACTCAGGTGGGTTACCATGGAGCTACCTGGACCCAGTGGAACCAGATTGGGTGGGGGTGTGGGGATGGAGGGGGTGGCGGGGGTGTCGGGCAGGGCTTACCTTGGCGGGGGTGTGTATCCAGATGGCTGCGTTGAACAGGATGTGGTCACAGAGCTGTTTGAGGAGTGGAGCACCATGGGTTAACCCATCCAGGTACTTAGCGAAGGACAGGAACTGCTCCAGGACCGCACGCGTGATGTGGACCCTGGAGGACTGGGGGCACAGGGAATGGTCAGACCACTGGATACTCAATCAATCAATCAACCAAGTCAACCAATCAATCAATAACATATAACTATAAGCCAACCATAGATTTGAATAGAGGGTTCACTTGCCTGTTTTAGCATGGGCAGTGCCATTGAGGAGTTTCACCATTTTGAAGTAATCAACTGGGATGTATAGACATTTCACCAAACAAGCAAAGTTTGAGAGCATTTGACTGAGCATCCAGGAGTCTTTCTGTTATTATTGTTGTCTGTCTTTCTGTCAAAATGTCTCCCGACCAGGTACAGGTAGTCTCTCCTAATATTCTAGCTGTGGTATAAACAGATCTAAACCAGATGGTAGGATGGAATGAGTGTGAGAGCGTTGGCAGCGGGAGGGAGAGGAGAGAAAGAGAGAGAGAGAGACAGAGAGGGACAGAGAGAGAGAGAGAGAAAGAGAGAGAGACAGAGAGGGACAGAGAGAGAGAGAGAGAGAGAGAGAGAGAGAGAGAGAGAGACAGAGAGGGACAGAGAGAGAGAGAGAGAGAGAGAGAAAGAGAGAGAGACAGAGAGGGACAGAGAGAGAGAGAGAGAGAGAGACAGAGAGGGACAGAGAGAGAGAGAGAGAGAGAGAGAAAGAGAGAGAGACAGAGAGGGACAGAGAGAGAGAGAGAGCGAGAGCGAGAGCGAGAGCGAGAGCGAGAGCGAGAGCGAGAGCGAGAGAGCTGAGAGCGAGAGAGCGAGAGCGAGAGCGAGAGCGAGAGAGAGAGAGAGAGAGAGAGAGAGAGAGAGAGAGAGAGAGAGAGAGAGAAAGAGAGAGGGATAAAGTGCTTCCCCCGTCTGGCCCCTGTTACAGCCACCTGTTCCTGGCCCTGAGATCTGGGCTCTGCTGGGCTCTGATGGATAGATGTCAGGATGCTACAGGACAGTCTGTCTGCATCCAAAAAGGCCCCATAGGGCTCAGGTCAAAAGAAGTGCACTATGTTGGGAATAGGATGCCATTTTGGACACAGCCTGACAGCGGCTGGCTGGGGAAGCAGTGAAACTACATACCCTTCAAAACACAAAGTGGATTCTCAAATCTCTTCCTCACCTCTGTGTCTCTCTGCTCTGTTCTTTGATCTGTAGTTTGATCTTATCAGTCCGAGGGCTACTGGGCTCCATGTTTCAAACAGCATTACAGAGTCCGTCTGACTGGCTGATGCCCTGTCGTGTCCCTGTCTGTTTCAGAACCATGGATCTATTTCTGGTCCTTTTCTGATATCCTTTGACTGAGAGTGAGGAGTAAAGAGGCTTTTGAACTACAGAACATTGAAGTAACATTGGTTGAAAGATATCAATCTACAAATAACTGTCATCAGCTGTTGCCTGGCACACCATAGAAAGTAAGAACAGGTAAACTTAAATTGCACTCTACTCCCTATATAGTGCACTACCTTTTGACCAGAGCCCTATTAGGTCAAACCAAACCCTGTAGATTTGGTAACATGTAGTGCACTATATGGGGAATAGCGTGCTATTTGAGGTACAGTGTATGATGTATTGATTTAATTGATTGATTTTGATTGATTGATTGAAATGATTGGATCATTAAAAACCCATATAGACACAACATCAAAGCAAAGCAGTACATACATTCAAAACTATGGAAGATGACAAAGAGTCCATGCCTTATCTCCAGTGTGCATTAGGGTTTAGGTTAGAGTTTCTACCTTCTCCAGCAGAAACCCGATTACAAGGAATCCTTTCCCTCCCAGCATCTGTTCCTGCATCGCCACCGAGCTCTTCAACAGGTCAACCAGGAACACCAGGAGGGTGGCACTGGAACACACATACACACAGGTTTAGAAGGATATGGACACACATAAGGAGGTGTGCAGGAGTGCGCACATAAAATGTCAAACGTAGATAAATTGCTCCTCTATGATGCAATACCATCATTATATCATACAGTATGGTGGTCCTGGGGCTGTCTGTGTCTCAGTAGTGTAGATTTTCCTGTACCATCTCTAGGCGAACCTTGTTCCTCTGATATCCTACCAGTCAGGTAGTCGAAAGGGAAAATTATATAAGGCAGCAGCAGAATTGTAGATAGGCAGAGAGACAGAGGGACAGACAGAGGATAGGCTAATTCAAAGTCATCTTCTGAGGAAGTCAGCAATCAGCTAGACTGTATATCCTAACCCCCCAGCTCCCAGCCTCATATCCTAGCCCCAGACTCATCTCCTAGGCCCAGACTCATCTCCTGGCCCCAGCCTTCTCTCCTTGCCCCAGCTCCCTGCCTCATCTCCTAGCCCCAGACTCACCTCCTAGCCCCAGTTCCTAGCCTCATCTCCTAGCCCCAGCCTTCTCTCCTATCCCCAGCTCCCAGCCTGATCTCCTAGCCCCAGCCTCATCTCCTAGTTAAAGCCTCATCTCCTAGCCCCAGCCTTCTCTCCTAGCCCCAGCCTTCTCTCCTAGCCCCAGCCTCATCTCCTAGTTAAAGCCTCATCTCCTAGCCCCAGCCTTCTCTCCTAGCCCCAGCCTCATCTCCTAGCCCCAGCCTTCTTTCCTAGCCCCAGCCTGATCTCCTAGCCCCAGCCTTCTCTCCTAGCCCCAGCCTCATCTCCTAGCCCCAGCCTTCTCTCCTAGCCCCAGCCTGATCTCCTAGCCCCAGCCTGATCTCCTAGCCCCAGCCTAATCTCCTAGCCCCAGCCTAATCTCCTAGCCCCAGCCTAATCTCCTAGCCCCAGCCTGATCTCCTAGCCCCAGCCTCATCTCCTAGCCCCAGCCTGATCTCCTAGCCCCAGCCTCATCTCCTAGCCCCAGCCTTCTATCCTAGCCCCAGCCTAATCTCCTAGCCCCAGCCTGATCTCCTAGCCCCAGCCTCATCTCCTAGCCCCAGCCTCATCTCCTAGCCCCAGCCTCATCTCCTAGCCCCAGCCTCATCTCCTAGCCCCAGCCTCATCTCCTAGCCCCAGCCTTCTATCCTAGCCCCAGCCTTCTCTCCTAGCCCCAGCCTTCTCTCCTAGCCCCAGCCTTCTCTCCTAGCCCCAGCCTTCTCTCCTAGCCCCCGCCTCATCTCCTAGCCCCAGCCTAATCTCCTAGACCCAGCCTAATCTCCTAGACCCAGCCTCATCTCCTAGCCCCAGCCTAATCTCCTAGCCCCAGCCTAATCTCCTAGCCCCAGCCTGATCTCCTAGCCCCAGCCTCATCTCCTAGCCCCAGCCTTCTCTCCTAGCCCCAGCCTAATCTCCTAGCCCCAGCCTCATCTCCTAGCCCCAGCCTAATCTCCTAGCCCCAGCCTTCTCTCCTAGCCCCAGCCTTCTCTCCTAGCCCCAGCCTAATCTCCTAGCCCCTGCTCCAAACCTCATATTGTAGCCCCAGTCCATCTCCTAGTCCTTTTATCAGTCTCTAATCCTAAAGACATGGTGTCCTCTGAGAAGAAGTGGAGGAGTTGTTTACTGCTGCATTGGGGTCAGTTACTGTCTTCGTAGTGGGTCCCTCAGTTAAAGCCTGTCCTGGCAGAGTGACTGTGTCTTGGCAGTATGACAGAGGCTCTCTCTGACACTCGCTAATCCGCTTTCCTCCCATCCTCCAGAGGGACTCTCTCCAGGCCCAGACACATCACAAGGACACAGTGATGAGCACACAGCAGGACAAGAGCCAGTGTAGTGGGGAGAAATGATGACCTTCTTAGACTCTGGATACAGACTACGTCTGCAACTGTCTGGCGCCAGCACACTGTGTTGTCAATCACGATTAATGGCATTAATTCAATTCAATTCAACAGGCTTTATTGGCATGGGAAAGATATGTTTACATTGCCAAAGCAAGTGAAATAGATAACAAACAAAAGTGAAATAAACAATAAAAAATGAACAGTAAACATTACACTCACAAAAGTTTCAAAGGAATAGAGACATTTCAAATGTCATATTATGTCTATATACAGTACAGTGTTGTAACGATGTGCAAATGGTTAAAGTACAAAAGGGGGAAATAAATAAACATAAATATGGGTTGTATTTACATTGATGTTTGTTCTTCATTGGTTTCCCTTTTCTTGTGGCAACAGTTCACAAATCGTGTTGCTGTTATGGCACACTGTGGTATTTCACTCAACAGATATCTGAGTTTATCAAAATTGGACTTGTTTTTCAAATTCTTTGTGGGTCTGTGTAATCTGATGGAAATACTGTATGTGTCTCTAATATGGTCATACATTTGGCAGGAGGTTATTAAAAAGTGCAGCTCAGTTTCCACCTCATTCTGTGGGTAGTGTGCACATACAGTGGCCTGTCTTCTCTTGGGGCGGCAGGTAGCCTAGTGGTTAGAGAATTGGGCCAGTAACTGGAAGGTTGCTGGATTGAATCCCTGAGCTGACAAGGTAAAAAATATGTCGTTCTGCCCCTAAGCAAGGCAGTTAACCCACTGTTTCCCGGGCACCGAAGACGTGGATGTCGATTAAGGCAGCCCCCCGCACCTCTCTGATTCAGATGGGTTGGGTTAAACGCGGAAGACACATTTCAGTTGAATACATTCAGTTGGACAACTCACTATGTATCCCCCTTGAGAGCCAGGTCTGCCTACGGCGGCTTCTCTCAATAGCAAGGCTATGCTCACTGAGTCTGTACTTAGTCAAAGCTTTCCTTAATTTTTTGGGTCAGTCACAGTGGTCAGGTATTCTGCCACTATGTACTCACTGTTTAGGGCCAAATAGCATTCCATTTTGCTCTGTTTTATTGGTAAATTCTTTCCAAAGTATCAAGTAATTATATTTTTGTCATGTTTTGGTTGGGTCTAATTGTGTTTCTGTCCAAGGGCTCTGTGGGGTCTGTTTATGTTTATGAACAGAGACCCAGGACCAGCTTGCTAAAGGGACTCTTCTCTAGGTTAATCTGTCTGTATGTGATGGCTTTGTTATGGAAGGTTTGGGAATTGCTTCATTTTAGGTGGTTGTAGAATCACTTTTTCCACATTTTGTTATGTTACAGCCTTATTCTAAAATGGATGAAATCGTTTTTTCCCTCATCAATCTACACACAATACCCCATAATGATAAAGAAAAAACAGGTTTGTAGCAATTTTTGCAAATGTATGACACTACAATGTATGACACTTGGCACACCTGTATTTGGGGAGTTTCTCACATTCTTCTCTGCAGATCCTCTCAAGCTCTATCAGGTTGGATGGGGAGCGTTGCTACACAGCTATTTTCAGGTCTCTGAAGAGATGTTCGATCGGGTTCAAGTCCGGGCTCTGGCTGGGCCACTCAAGAACATTTAGAGATCTGTCTCGAAGCCACTCCTCCATTGTCTTGGCTGTGTGCTTAGGGTCGTTGTCCGGATGGAAGGTGAACCTTCACCCCAGTCTGAGCTCCTGAGGGCTCTGGGGCAGGTTTTCATCAAGGATCTCTCTGTACTTTGCGCCGTTCATCTTTCCCTCGATCCTGGCTAGTCTCCCAGTCCCTGCTGCTGAAAAACATCCCCACAGCATGATGCTGCCACCACCATGCGTCACCGTAGGGATGGTATTAGCCAGGTGATGAGCGGTGTCTGGTTTCCTCCAGACGTGACGCTTGGCATTCAGGCCAAAGAGTTCAATCTTGGTTTCATCAGACCAGAGAATCTTGTTTCTCATGGTCTGAGAGTGCTTTAGGCGCCTTTTGGCAAACTCCAAGTGGGCTGTCATGTGCCTTTTACTGAGGAGTGGCCTCCATCTGGCCACTCTACCATAAAGGCCTGATTGGTGGAGGGATGCAGAGATGGTTGTCCTTCTGGAAAGTTCTCCCATCTCCACAGAAGAACTCTGGACCTCAGAGTGACCACCGGGTTCTTGGTCACCTCGCTGACCAAGGCCCTTCTCCCCCGATTGCTCAGTTTGGCTGGGCAGCCAGCTCTAGGAAGAGTCTTGGTGGTTCCGCACTTCTTCCATTTAACAATGATGGAGGACACTGTGTTCTTGGGGACCTTCAATGCTGCCAAAAAAAATGTGGTACCCTTCCCCAGATCTGTACCTCGACACAATCCTGTCTCAGAGTTCTACGGACAATTCCTTCGAGCTACATTTGCAAACATTTCTAAAAACCTGTTTTCACTTTGTCATTATGGGGTATTGTGTGTAGATTGATCTGGAATTGTTTTTATTCAATCCATTTTAGAATAAGCCTGTGGAAAAAATGAAGGGGTCTGAATACTTTCCAAATGCACTGTATATGTTGAAGAGGTTGGGGCTCAAGCTGCATCCCTGTCTCACCCCACAGCCCTGTGGAAAGAAATGTGTTTGTTTTTTGTTTTTTGCCAATTTTAACTGCACACTTGTTGTTTGTGTACATGGATTTTATAATGTTGTTTGTTATACCCCAAACACCGCTTCCCATCAATTTGTATAGCAGACTCTCATGCCAAATTGAGTCAAAAGCTTTTTTGAAATTGCCTTTGTTTTGTTTTGTTTGTTAGTCTATTAGGGTGTGCAGGGTGAATACGTGGTCCGCCGTATGATCATTTGATAAAAAGCTAATTTGACATTTGCTCAGTACATTGTTTTCACTGAGGAAATGTACGAGTCTGCTGTTAATGATAACGCAGAGGATTTTCCCAAGGTTGCTGTTGACGCATATCCCCCGGTAGATATTGGGGTCAAATTTGTCTCCACTTTTGTGGATTGGGGTGATCAGTCCTTGGTTCCAAATATTGGGGAAGATACCAGAGCTGAGGATGATGTTAAAGAGTTTAAGTATAGCCAATTGGAATTTGTGGTCTGTATATTTTATAATTTCCTTTAGGATACCATCAACACCACAGGCCTTTTTGGTTTGGAGGGGTTGTATTCTGTTCTGTAGTTTATTCAATCTAGAGAAATAACCATGTTTTACCATTTCAAAGAGTGAGGTACATCCTTGCTCGCACCTTCAACCCTGGGCAGGACATTCCCATGAAGTACAGGAGAAGCCATTTGGTTCCCTCAAGGTTGAAAGCGATTAAAATTGGACCTGACCTTGTATTATTATCATGTTTGGAGAGCTCAAAGAGTTGAACAGTTTGATATGTCTTGTTGTACTGTACATGTTCTGATTGATGTCTTTTCAGAAAGACTGGTCAGAATTGTGGTTGTTCCACTGGATATCTTAAGGTGAATGCACCAATTTGTAAGTCGCTCTGGATAAGAGCGTCTGCTAAATGACTTAAATGTAAATGTAATTGTATGATTGACTGATCACTTATCAGATAAAAGGGAAAAGGGAGGGGGATACCTAGTCAGTTTTACAACTGAACGCCTTCAACTGAAATGTGTTTTTCACATTTAACCCCTCTGAATCAGAGAAGTACGGGGGGCTGCCTTAATCGACATCCACGTCTTCGGCGCCCGGGGAAAGGTGAGTTAACTGCCTTGCTCATGGGCAGAACGACAGATTTTTACCTTGTCAGCTCTTGGATTCGACCCATCAACCTTTCAGTTACTGGGCAGCTTCCTGGTGCCCTGTCGTTACACTAACATTTACGAGTTTCATAATTAGATTAGAATCCAGTTGTGATGTCCTTCCTTTTGTTTTCCCCCAGAAAAGTGCAAAGAAATGTTAATTTAGGTGATTTTCTGTTTTACCAAGGATAAAAGATCAGAGTCTCTTTTGGTTCAACGAGGCCTTGTTTGCAGACACACATTAGACTTATTCTTTCAGAGGTTATTCTAAAAGACCCATATAGGCACGTAAGTCTTATTTGTGAAAGACATTTACCCTTTTTTATTCTGTATAATGTATTTCATGTATACTGTAATTGAGTGTTAATTCATTCGTGACTAATACATCTGTTAGTTGATTTAAGTAAATGCATTCCTCATTTATAGAGTAACTGTTTGATTTAATTTACGTTCACAATTTAGTAGGACAATCTGGAAATCTTAAATTTACAGAGTTAATTGTAGAGTTAATCACACATCACATATCATATGTTTGGGTCCTTACTTTGCATCCCTGCGTTAAGGTTAAGTCATCAGTTAGTTTAGTGGTAGACTCACTGGAATAGGCAGTCACTCAGAGTTCACTAGCTGGCTTGGCTGGGCTGGTATGGGATGGAACACTACCCATCAGGCTTAAACCAGGGCAGGGCTGGGACTACATTACCCAGTAGGCTTAGCCCTGGCTGCACCAGATAGAGGGCCATAGGCAGAGCAGAGCCTGGCTCAGAGCTGCTGTGTGTGTTTCTCCCCAGTGTGGTCTCTGTCACTGAGCTAAATCAGGATTATGGCTGAGCTCTGATTGGAACAGGGCTCAGTGGAGCGCTCTGATAAGGACAACACTGGACCTTCAGGACAAGGATCAGCAGGAAGGGGTAAATTAGAAAGTTGATTCTCAACATTCTCATAGTAGAAGACTCAGACACTTACTTGAAGGTGTCAGAAACTTCCTGTACTCACCAGACCGTAGTCTCCAGCTGGGTCTCATGGTGCTGGTAGTTGTGCTGGGCATTGGGTTGATGGTAGTCCAGCTGGGAGAAGAGAGGAAACAGCACCTGGATCCCTCCTATTGAGTGGATGGCACTGTGGATGGAGTGGGTCACTATGGCCTTCACATCCTACCAGGGAACAATACAGGGTTAGTTTACTGTAACTTCATTAGATGTATATTAAAAGGACATGGGGTGAGACTAACCTGTTTTATAAGGACATGGGGTGAGACTAATCTGTTTTATAAGGACATGGGGTGAGACTAACCTGTTTTATAAGGACATGGGGTGAGACTAACCTGTTTTATAAGGACACGGGGTGAGACTAACCTGTTTTATAAGGACACGGGGTAAGACTAACCTGTTTTATAAGGACACGGGGTGAGACTAACCTGTTTTATAAGAACACGGGGTGAGACTAACCTGTTTTATAAGGACACGGGGTGAGACTAACCTGTTTTATAAGGACACGGGGTGAGACTAACCTGTTTTATAAGGACACGGGGTGAGACTAACCTGTTTTATAAGGACATGGGGTGAGACTAATCTGTTTTATAAGGACATGGGGTGAGACTAACCTGTTTTATAAGGACATGGGGTGAGACTAACCTGTTTTATAAGGACACGGGGTGAGACTAACCTGTTTTATAAGGACACGGGGTAAGACTAACCTGTTTTATAAGGACACGGGGTGAGACTAACCTGTTTTATAAGAACACGGGGTGAGACTAACCTGTTTTATAAGGACACGGGGTGAGACTAACCTGTTTTATAAGGACACGGGGTGAGACTAACCTGTTTTATAAGGACACGGGGTGAGACTAACCTGTTTTATAAGGACACGGGGTGAGACTAACCTGTTTTATAAGGACACGGGGTGAGACTAACCTGTTTTATAAGGACACGGGGTGAGACTAACCTGTTTTATAAGGACACGGGGTGAGACTAACCTGTTTTATAAGGACACGGGGTGAGACTAACCTGTTTTATAAGGACATGGGGTGAGACTAACCTGTTTTATAAGGACATGGGGTGAGACTAACCTGTTTTATAAGGACACGGGGTGAGACTAACCTGTTTTATAAGGACATGGGGTGAGACTAACCTGTTTTATAAGGACATGGGGTGAGACTAACCTGTTTTATAAGGACATGGGGTGAGACTAACCTGTTTTATAAGGACACGGGGTGAGACTAACCTGTTTTATAAGGACATGGGGTGAGACTAACCTGTTTTATAAGGACATGGGGTGAGACTAACCGGTTTTATAAGAACACGGGGTGAGACTAACCTGTTTTATAAGGACACGGGGTGAGACTAACCTGTTTTATAAGGACACGGGGTGAGACTAACCTGTTTTATAAGGACATGGGGTGAGACTAACCTGTTTTATAAGGACATGGGGTGAGACTAACCTGTTTTATAAGAACACGGGGTGAGACTAACCTGTTTTATAAGGACATGGGGTGAGACTAACCTGTTTTATAAGGACATGGGGTGAGACTAACCTGTTTTATAAGGACATGGGGTGAGACTAACCTGTTTTATAAGGACATGGGGTGAGACTAACCTGTTTTATAAGGACATGGGGTGAGACTAACCTGTTTTATAAGGACATGGGGTGAGACTAACCTGTTTTATAAGGACACGGGGTGAGACTAACCTGTTTTATAAGGACACGGGGTGAGACTAACCTGTTTTATAAGAACACGGGGTGAGACTAACCTGTTTTATAAGGACATGGGGTGAGACTAACCTGTTTTATAAGGACATGGGGTGAGACTAACCTGTTTTATAAGGACACGGGGTGAGACTAACCTGTTTTATAAGGACACGGGGTGAGACTAACCTGTTTTATAAGGACATGGGGTGAGACTAACCTGTTTTATAAGGACACGGGGTGAGACTAACCTGTTTTATAAGGACATGGGGTGAGACTAACCTGTTTTATAAGGACATGGGGTGAGACTAACCTGTTTTATAAGGACATGGGGAGAGACTAACCTGTTTTATAAGGACATGGGGTGAGACTAACCTGCTTTATAAGAACATGGGGTGAGACTAACCTGTTTTATAAGGACATGGGGTGAGACTTACAGTTACCGGTCAAATATATTGGCACCCTTGCACGATTCACTATTTCTTGTAAAATATGTTGAAATTGAAAAAACTTTTGGTAAAAATTATATCAGTTTTAAAAAGAGAAAACAGATAATTGTGCTCCATTGCACTAAATTGTAAAGTGCAAGGGTGCCAATATATTTGACAGCATCTGTACCTGGATAAGGACATGTAGTGAAACTAACCTGTAGCATAAGGGCGTGGGGTGAGTGGACGAAGATGGAGGCGTTCTCCTTGGGCGATGACTCCAGGCAGAGCTGGGCGTCTGTAGCCTTGGCGTTGTAGGTGAAGGAGATGGAGCTGGCCAGCTTCCCATCATACAGGACCTGTTTATGGTGCTCCGCCAGGTGGATGTCACTCTCCGACTTAAACTTAAACGTACTCTACAGAGAGGGGAGGAATAGAGAGACAGACAGAGAGAGGGATAGAGGGAGAGCGACAGAGAGAGGGAGAAGAGAAAGGGAGATGGAAGAAAGACACAGAGAGAGAGATAGGGACAGACAGAGAGTGGGAGAAGAGAGATGTGATAAGGTATTGTATCATATGACAGCTCATTCTTCTACTAAACTGGAGGTACCATCCATACCTCAGCAGCAGTAGCAGTAGTGTCATATTTATATATTAATGGAACATGTTGCTGATCGATAACAGAGTCATTCAGTCTTAATGTAACCAATCCATTAAGGATGGCAGGGGAGAGAGGAGCTCAATGAATCAATCAATGCATCATCAATTGGTATGTTATTAATCAGTAAATCAGGAATGTCCTCTCAACGGAGGAGTGAATAATGAATGAACGGCCACAGACATAGAGGAGTGATGAGAGGCGAGACACATCCCTCTTCTAGCTACAGACATGATGATTCAGATGGAGAGAGATGAGACCTACACTGAACTGAAATAGTGGAGCTTCTCTGTCATGAAGAGATGTAGATAGCTGAGATAACAAGCAGAGTATACACTGTACCAGGTTCAGTAGACCAGACACGCACTGGGGCTATTATGATCCCATATCCGCTAGTTAACAACCTCCTGGGGCCTGGTAGAGTAGGCTCAGTCTGCAGGCCTCTACAGCCAGCTGCTCTCTGGCAACTCCACTATTACATGCAGACAGGACATACTAATAAAACCCAGCAACAACGGAAGTGGGTGTCATCTATACCCTGTTAGACTGCCCTGTCTGTCGGTGTCTCCTATACCCTGTTAGACTGCCCTGTCTGTCGGTGTCTCCTATACCCTGTTAGACTGCCCTGTCTGTCGGTGTCTCCTATACCCTGTTAGACTGCCCTGTCTGTCGGTGTCTCCTATACCCTGTTAGACTGCCCTGTCTGTCGGTGTCTCCTATACCCTGTTAGACTGCCCTGTCTGTCGGTGTCTCCTATACCCTGTTAGAATGCCCTGTCTGTCGGTGTCTCCTATACCCTGTTAGACTGCCCTGTCTGTCGGTGTCTCCTATACCCTGTTAGAATGCCCTGTCTGTCGGTGTCTCCTATACCCTGTTAGACTGCCCTGTCTGTCGGTGTCTCCTATACCCTGTTAGACTGCCCTGTCTGTCGGTGTCTCCTATACCCTGTTAGACTGCCCTGTCTGTCGGGGTCTCCTATACCCTGTTAGACTGCCCTGTCTGTCGGTGTCTCCTATACCCTGTTAGACTGCCCTGTCTGTCGGTGTCTCCTATACCCTGTTAGACTGCCCTGTCTGTCGGTGTCTCCTATACCCTGTTAGACTGCCCTGTCTGTCGGTGTCTCCTATACCCTGTTAGACTGCCCTGTCTGTCGGTGTCTCCTATTCCCTGTTAGACTGCCCTGTCTGTCGGTGTCTCCTATACCCTGTTAGACTGCCCTGTCTGTCGGTGTCTCCTATTCCCTGTTAGACTGCCCTGTCTGTCGGTGTCTCCTATTCCCTGTTAGACTGCCCTGTCTGTCGGTGTCTCCTATACCCTGTTAGACTGCCCTGTCTGTTCAACAGTCCAAACCATAGTTTCAGAGGCAGCCAGGGAACAGAACACTGTGCATTCAGTCTATACAGTGTTAGGACACATGACACATTCAAACAAAGCACTTTGTATAGAGACACCAGGTAGCAGGGAAAACAGGAATGTGTGGCAAGCTGCATTGATATGTGTAGCAGGCTTTGTGCATGTGCCATTAAAGTTATTCCTATCCTAAGCTAACCTATCAGTAACCTAATTCAGTCAGCCCAGTACATACCTTATAGCCTGCTCCCAGCTGATGAATGGCAAATATCTGAGCTGGGTTGAGAGCCTCAGAGAACACATAGATGGCCCCCAGCTGACCACAGAATACCCTGTTAGCATCAGCTGTCTCTGACGAACCCAGGAAGCACTTATCATAACTCTGAAAAGGGAGAGGAGAGGGTCAGTACACAGGCACACAGAGCAGGGGGTTTATCATAGGTCTGTAGCAGAAGAGGGCGGAGAGAGAGAGAGGAGACAAAGAGAGGGGAGAGGAGAGGATCAGGGTTGTACAGGGACACAGAGAGAGAAAAATAGGGTTCATCATAGCTCTGTAAAATGACAAAAAGAGGGATATATTTATAACGTTCAAACATAAACCACAATGACCAAACTTTCTCACTATATATGGCTCTGGGAAATGGTTAGGGCCATTATACACTGAGACAGAGATGAGAGGATAGGGTCATGTCTTTTAAATCCTCCAGCAGACTCAGAGAGGTTACAACATCATCCAAACTTCAAAGACAGCTGAGCATCAGAGCAATTAACAGACAAAAAACTGATGACAGCTTCTGAATGGGCAAATAGGATAATTATGAGAGCACATGATTTACAGGGCCTCTAATAGATTGCCACTCAGAGACGAAGGAAGGCTGGCAGACACTTAGTTCTGCATTCCAAATGGCACCCTATTCTGTATTTAGTGCACTACCTTTGACCATAACCCATAGTGTGTGTGTGTCTGCCCTTATAAACATGTATGTGTAACCCTTGCCTTGTAGACGTGTGTTATAATAATATCCACTACACACACCCCATCCATCCCTAACACTGTAGATAGCACCATCCCTAACTCTGCAGATAGCACCATCCTTAACTCTGTAGATAGCACCATCCCTAACTCTGCAGATAGCACCATCCCTAACTCTGTAGATAGCACCATCCCTAACTCTGCAGATAGCACCATCCTTAACTCTGCAGATAGCACCATCCTTAACTCTATAGATAGCACCATCCTTAACTCTATAGATAGCACCAACCTTAACTCTGCAGATAGTGCCATCCCTAACACTGTAGATAGCGCCATCCCTAACTCTGCAGATAGCGCCATCCCTAACTCTGTAGATAGCACCATCCTTAACTCTGCAGATAGCACCATCCTTAACTCTGTAGATAGCACCATCCCTAACTCTGTAGATAGCACCATCCCTAACTCTGCAGATAGCACCATCCTTAACTCTGCAGATAGCACCATCCTTAACTCTGTAGATAGCACCATCCCTAACTCTGCAGATAGCACCATCCTTAACTCTGCAGATAGCACCATCCTTAACTCTGTAGATAGCACCATCCCTAACTCTGTAGATAGCACCATCCCTAACTCTGCAGATAGCACCATCCTTAACTCTGCAGATAGCACCATCCTTAACTCTGTAGATAGCACCATCCTTAACTCTGCAGATATCCCCATCCCTAACTCTGTAGATAGCACCATCCGTAACTCTGTAGATAGCACCATCCCTAACTCTGTAGATAGCACCATCCTTAACTCTGTAGATAGCACCATCCTTAACTCTGTAGATAGCACCATCCTTAACTCTGTAGATAGTACCATCCCTAACTCTGTAGATAGCACCATCCTTAACTCTGTAGATAGCACCATCCCTAACTCTGTAGATAGCACCATCCTTAACTCTGTAGATAGCACCATCCTTAACTCTGTAGATAGTACCATCCCTAACTCTGTAGATAGCACCATCCTTAACTCTGTAGATAGCACCATCCTTAACTCTGCAGATAGCACCATCCCTAACTCTGCAGATAGCACCATCCCTAACTCTGTAGATAGTACCATCCCTAACTCTGTAGATAGCACCATCCTTAACTCTGTAGATAGCACCATCCCTAACTCTGTAGATAGCACCATCCCTAACTCTGTAGATAGTACCATCCCTAACTCTGTAGATAGCACCATCCCTAACTCTGCAGATAGCACCATCCCTAACTCTGCAGATAGCACCATCCCTAACTCTGCAGATAGCACCATCCTTAACTCCGTAAATAGCACCATCCTTAACTCTGCAGATAGCACCATCCCTAACTCTGTAGATAGCACCATCCCTAACTCTGCAGATAGCACCATCCCTAAGTCTGTAGATAGCACCATCCTTAAATCTGTAGATAGCACCATCCTTAACTCTGCAGATAGCACCATCCTTAACTCTGCAGATAGCACCATCCTTAACTCTGTAGATAGCACCATCCTTAACTCTGTAGATAGCACCATCCTTAACTCTGTAGATAGCACCATCCTTAACTCTGTAGATAGTACCATCCCTAACTCTGCAGATAGCACCATCCCTAACTCTGTAGATAGCACCATCCTTAACTCTGTAGATAGCACCATCCTTAACTCTGTAGATAGCACCATCCCTAACTCTGTAGATAGCACCATCCCTAACTCTGCAGATAGTACCATCCCTAACTCTGTAGATAGCACCATCCTTAACTCTGTAGATAGCACCATCCTTAAATCTGTAGATAGCACCATCCTTAACTCTGCAGATAGCACCATCCTTAACTCTGCAGATAGCACCATCCTTAACTCTGCAGATAGCACCATCCTTAACTCTGTAGATAGCACCATCCCTAACTCTGTAGATAGCACCATCCCTAACTCTGTAGATAGCACCATCCCTAACTCTGTAGATAGCACCATCCCTAACTCTGTAGATAGCACCATCCTTAACTCTGTAGATAGCACCATCCCTAACTCTGCAGATAGTACCATCCCTATCTCTGTAGATAGCACCATCCCTAACTCTGTAGATAGCACCATCCCTAACTCTGCAGATAGTACCATCACTAACTCTGTAGATAACACCATCCCTAACTCTGTAGATAGCAGCCTTCAACTTTCTCCTACATTACATGAAGCTATTCTCTCAATTTGTCATCCTCCCTTCCTGTCTCTTCTTCTACGGCCTTCCTCTCTTCAAACATCTCGCTGATAAATGGTTATTCAAATGGGAGCTTTGAAAAACGCAGCTCTGCTCCCAAGAGTAAACTCTGCCACAGCGCTGAAACTCAATGAGCACCACAGAGGATTTATGCATCTCTGGTGTGTGCCCCAAATGGCACCCTATTCCCTATATAGTGCACTACTTTTGACCAGAGCCCCAGGCTCTGATGATTTCAAACTGTGGCATATGATCAAATGCTGCACTTGCAGCCACAAACATTACATACACAAACACCACAACCACAAACATCCCAACCATCACAACCACAAATATCACAGACACAACCATCACAACCACACATATTACTACCACCACGGCTGTGTTCAGTGGGGACGAAAACAGGGGAAAACGGAGTGAAACAGATTATAGTTCCACTTGTCCAATAAGAAATGTTTCAAAACTGTTCAAAATGTGCCTCTGTGCCGTACTGAACACGACCTTGTAGAGGCCTCACAACAGGAATAAGCAGTGACAGAAGAGTCAGTCAATCAATCAAGCATCAATCAACCAATCAATCAGCAATGAGGAGCATACTCACATCGCTGGTGTTGACGTGCCAGGCCATGTCGCCATAGGAGACCAGCTGACCATTGACGTAGCAACGGATCTCACTGTTCCTCCAGCGGTTGTAGATATGGACGATGCTGATCATGTACCACTGAAACACAGAGAGGAGAGAGGGTTAGAGAGAGAGAGAGAGAGAGAGAGAGAGAGAGAGTGTGAGTGAGTGAGTGAGTGAGTGAGTGAGTGAGTGAGTGAGTGAGTGAGTGAATGAGTGAGTGAGTGCATGCAGCTCCACACATAACACTAGAAACTACATCCCATTCAATTCCACTGTATGAACAGGGTTTTAAACACAGCCTATTGTGTTTGCATTGCAGTCACCCAGATCATCTAGAGACCAAATAGGATCATGTGATTCAGTAGCTCTGACCTCATCCCAAGCTACATTACCATTCCTCTCTACACTCTCATCTCATCTCAACGCACAGCCAGCTGTTCCTGTGAGGAGGTCCATGTGAGAGTGTTAAACAGCACAGGTTATGATGTTCTCGCTCTCCCTGGTCTGTTGAGACTGGAGACACTGTCAGCTACTGGCTAGGCTTGTTTTGGAGTGTTTTGTTGTGACAGATATTTGTCTATCCTAACAATTGCGCTGCATTTTCTGTCCCTGATGATCTGTTAATAAAGTCAAACTGCTCACATTGTATATGATCTATTATGACATGTACTGAACCAACACAGCAGAATTCAGTACTCCATATACAACATGCCTTTCCCAAACCACAGGTATACTAGGTTTGCTGTAAAGATCTTCTAAAGTTGTATTAAGATGCTGTCACTGTTATATGCCAGAGGCTGTATGCATCAAGCATCTCAGTGCTGATTTAGGATTGATTAAGCTTTTAGATCACAATGAATAAGATTACATGGATTCTAGTTCAGCACTGATTTTAGATCAGCTCTCCTACTTGGAGGCTGCGTTTACACATGCAGCCCAATTCAGGTCTTTTGCCAATGATTTGCATATCTGATGCCTATCTGATCTTTTCCCTAATGTGTAAACAGCACAAAACTACATGGAATCTCATCTTTTGACTTCCAGTTTATACATGGATCCCATTCCTGATACAAACACGATCCTCCATATGCGACCTCTGTCTGGACAGATCAGATAATATTTTACTCTGAAGGGTTATTTTTGCACAAGACTTGCTGAACCATGACCACCACCCCAACATTTTATTTTTTTATTTCAAGTTCTCATTTGCAACTGCGACCTGGCCAAGATAAAGCAAAGCAGTTCGACACATTTAAAGGAACAGTAATAGGAAATGAGCATTGCCTCTATGTGCTACTTCAGAGGCTACATCAGTGTGAATGCGCAAATCTGATATGGGTCACATTGAGTGTGGACAGTCAGAAAAAAAGATTGGATACAGAAAGAAAATCGGATTTGGATAGGGTGGCTGTGTAAACACAGCCTAAAACGCTTAACAGGTCCCGTGTGGCTCAGTTGGTAGAGCATGGTGTTTGCAACGCCAGGGTTGTGGGTTCGATTCCCACGGGGGACCAGTACGGGGAGAAAAAAAAAATGTATGAAATGTATGGATTCACTACTGTAAGTCGCTCTGGATAAGAGCGTCTGCTAAATGACTAAAATGTAAATGTTAATACATATAACCACAGAGATAATTAAGGGATTTTCCTGATAGTATTCACATGGTAACAGGCTGGTGGTCAGGCCTCATCCATAACATTCTGACAAGATCAACACAGTCCTATAGAGCAGCAGACTGATGATCCTATTCTATCAGCTGCACCTCAACACACCATCACTCACATATGGGACCTGCACACTGCTGCATAAGCCCTCTACTGATCATCAGCTATGTGACTTGTAGGCTGGTGTAAGCACAATGACCATTGATCACTGATCACTACCAGGGTAACAGATGAAACCTGGTCACCCTTGTAGTCTCCACTTGCACGGCCAATCTGCTAGTGTTTCGTTGGTGCAAGTGTCTAAGAACGTTTCAGCAGGGCAGTCGCATGTGTTTGCAAGGCAGAGGTCCTGGGTTCTGGTGTCGGTTTGAAATGGTACAATTAAACAAGCCCAGTGACGTCCGCCAAAGCATCTCTTACCTTCCTAGGTTGAAAGTCATATTTGACACAGTGCTGGAAGCCTTTGCCTTTAGACTTCAGCGATGTCACGATCAGACAGTTCCCCACGAAATGTGCAGAGTAGCCGATTCCTTTACTGGTGCGAAAGCTGCAAAAGAAACAGTATCAAAATTACGAGGTGCGAACATTACATTTCTAATTTCAGATTGTCTCTCTCGATTTGATGTTTCACATTGTAGATACTCAGGAAAAATAATGCCTTTCTCTCACTGGAGGAATGATAATCTTGTATCTATCAGGTTTATGTCAACCAAACACTATCCACACCAGAAGGATAATGATAGTAACTATTGTGTCTGTTTCTGACTAATTAATTAACTCTGGTCATCCCTCTCTTTACCTCGCCCTCTCTCCGCCACTCCCTCCTCTACTCCCCTTGTGGTGGATGAATCAGAATTAGTTGGGTAACATAGATAATTAAGATGTTTTATTTGTATAATATGCTTATGTGAGATACTTGTCATTAGAAAGTGTCCTTTGGACTCTGGTGTCTTTCAGTTGCACGTTTCCCTTAGCTGGGGCTCAGTCACTTGGGGCCCAGAGAGGGGAGAGGTCAGACTTGTTTTTTACATGTCTCTGTTGCTATGCAGAATCTCAGCAAGAGAGGAGGACAGAATGAAACATTGTGTTCATATGTGAATGTCTTTACCTATTCTTAAACCATGTGAAGGGATGGCGTGATTAATGGGGAACAAATTATTTGTCTCCACAATGTCTGTGTGCAAGTCACTCCCCTCAGTGAGCTTGTCCAGGAGTGGGGTCAAGAGGGGGTTTGCTTGAGATGGGAGTATCTAGAGTTGACAATTGATATATGCCAATGGATGAAATGGTGTTTTTGTTCTATGAAGTACCAGGGACGAGTTTAGAACCTCGTCATAGGGACCAAACTGAATGATAATTTATAGCGAATGCTTTTTGGCTGTGGATACTCTTCTCTAAAGTAAAGTCTTTCTTTGTGAACCATTCCTAACTATCTGTGGTTTGTCATGTCAAAAGGGGGTGGATCTTGATATAAAAATCTCAGTAGCCATTGTGTTAACACTCTTAACGGGTCATTAGAAACGGTGAATCGTTGAAAGTCAAAGATGCTTTTGCAAAAGTATCTTAAGGATTAAAGATGTAGTTTAACTCAGACTGGTGTGTTTGTAACTATCCTCATTTGGTAATGCAGAAATTAGCCACCACACCCTCCTCTCCTCCTCTTTAGGGACTTCTCTCCCTATCTATCTGGAGTAGTGGATAAATACATAAACTCTCCTCTTGAGGCTATTGATCTCTCTGTTAATTAGGCTATTGATCTCTCTGTTAATAACCCACAATCCTCCATCAGACATGGGCTGTGGTGGCCAGACATTCGAGTCTACATTAATAGTCATTACCGTTGTACCTCCCCCTTACAGCCCATATATCCTTTCTCTGTACATCAATCTGCAGCCTGCCTCTGATCCCAGCCTGTATATACACACACACACACACACACACACACACAAACACACACACACACACACACACACACACACACACACACACACACACACACACACACACACACACACACACACACACACACACTAGCTTGTACCAATCTCCACAGTTCAGACCTGGGCTGGATTTAATCACTCTAATCAGGACTCATTCCTCTTTTAAGCATTATACTGCACTACATCATAAGGACTAATGAGTCCACAGACAGAGCTGCTTATGAACTTCAAACCTTGAAAAGTGAATGAAATGAAAAACAAATTGTGGTCATTATCTGCTTACAGATTTAGAGGGAATGTCAGAGGTCAAACACTAGAGTTACTGGGTCCCCACAGGTCAGATGTCAAACACTAGAGTTACTGGTTCCCCACAGGTCAGACATCAAACACTAGAGTTACTGGGTCCCCACAGGTCAGACATCAAACGCTAGTTACTGGGGCCCCACAGGTCAGACATCAAACACTAGAGTTACTGGTTCCCACAGGTCAGACGTCAAACACTAGTGTTACTGGTTCCCCACAGGTCAGACATCAAGCACTAGAGTTACTGGTTCCCACAGGTCAGACATCAAACACTAGAGTTACTGGTTCCCCACAGATCAGACATCAAACACTATAGTTACTGGTTCCCACAGGTCAGACATCAAACACTAGAGTTACTGGATCCCCACAGGTCAGACATCAAACACTAGAGTGGCTGGGTCCCCACAGGTCAGACATCAAACACTAGAGTTACTAGGTCCCCACAGGTCAGATGTCAAACACTAGAGTTACTGGGTCCCCACAGGTCAGACGTCAAACCCTAGAGTTACTGGGTCCCCACAGTTCAGACATCAAACACTAGAGTTACTGGGTCCCCACAGGTCAGACATCAAACGCTATAGAGTTACTGGGTCCCCACAGGTCAGACATCAAACACTAGAGTTACTGGATCCCCACAGGTCAGACATCAAACACTAGAGTTACTGGGTCCCCACAGTTCAGACATCAAACACTAGAGTTACTGGGTCCCCACAGGTCAGACATCAAACACTAGAGTTACTGGGTCCCCACAGGTCAGACATCAAATACTAGAGCTACTGGGTCCCCACAGGTCAGACATCAACGCCAGTTACTGGGGCCCCACAGGTCAGACATCAACGCCAGTTACTGGGGCCCCACAGGTCAGACATCAAACACTAGAGTTACTTGGTCCCCACAGGTCAGACATCAAACACTAGAGTTACTGGGTCCCCACAGGTCAGACATCAAACACTAGAGTTACTGGATCCCCACAGGTCAGACATCAAACACTAGAGTTACTGGTTCCCCACAGGTCAGACATCAAACACTAGAGTTACTGGGTCCCCACAAGTCAGATGTCAAACACTAGAGTTACTGGTTCCCCACAGGTCAGACATCAAACACTAGAGTTACTGGGTCCCCACAGGTCAGACATCAAACACTAGAGTTACTGGGTCCCCACAGGTCAGACATCAACGCCAGTTACTGGTTCCCCACAGGTCAGACGTCAAACACTAGAGTTACTGGGTCCCCACAGGTCAGACATCAAACGCTGTTACTGGGTCCCCACAGGTCAGACATCAAACACTAGTGTTACTGGTTCCCCACAGGTCAGACATCAAACACTAGAGTTACTGGTTCCCCACAGGTCAGACATCAAACACTAGAGTTACTGGGTCCCCACAGGTCAGACATCAAACACTAGAGTTACTGGTTCCCCACAGGTCGGACGTCAAACACTAGAGTTACTGGTTCCCCACAGGTCAGACATCAAACACTAGAGTTACTGGTTCCCCACAGGTCAGATGTTTAAACACTAGAGTTACTGGGTCCCCACAGGTCAGACGTCAAACACTAGAGTTACTGGGTCCCCACAGGTCAGACATCAAACACTAGAGTTACTGGGTCCCCACAGGTCAGACATCAAACGCTATAGAGTTACTGGTTCCCCACAGGTCAGACATCAAACACTAGAGTTACTGGTTCCCCACAGGTCAGATGTGAAACACTAGAGTTACTGGGTCCCCACGGGTCAGACGTCAAACCTTAGAGTTACTGGGTCCCCACAGGTCAGACATCAAACACTAGAGTTACTGGGTCCCCACAGGTCAGACATCAAACGCTATAGAGTTACTGGGTCCCCACAGGTCAGACATCAAACACTAGAGTTACTGGATCCCCACAGGTCAGACATCAAACACTAGAGTTACTGGTTCCCCACAGGTCAGACATCAAACACTAGAGTTACTGGGTCCCCACAGTTCAGACATCAAACACTAGAGTTACTGGGTCCCCACAGGTCAGACATCAAACACTAGAGTTACTGGGTCCCCACAGGTCAGACATCAAACACTAGAGCTACTGGGTCCCCACAGGTCAGACATCAACGCCAGTTACTGGGGCCCCACAGGTCAGACATCAAACACTAGAGTTACTGGGTCCCCACAGGTCAGACATCAAACACTAGAGTTACTGGGTCCCCACAGGTCAGACATCAAACACTAGAGTTACTGGATCCCCACAGGTCAGACATCAAACACTAGAGTTACTGGTTCCCCACAGGTCAGACATCAAACACTAGAGTTACTGGATCCCCACAGGTCAGATGTCAAACACTAGAGTTACTGGTTCCCCACAGGTCAGACATCAAACACTAGAGTTACTGGGTCCCCACAGGTCAGACATCAAACACTAGAGTTACTGGGTCCCCACAGGTCAGACATCAACGCCAGTTACTGGTTCCCCACAGGTCAGACGTCAAACACTAGAGTTACTGGGTCCCCACAGGTCAGACATCAAACGCTGTTACTGGGTCCCCACAGGTCAGACATCAAACACTAGTGTTACTGGTTCCCCACAGGTCAGACATCATACACTAGAGTTACTGGTTCCCCACAGGTCAGACATCAAACACTAGAGTTACTGGGTCCCCACAGGTAAGACGTCAAACACTAGAGTTACTGGTTCCCCACAGGTCGGACGTCAAACACTAGAGATACTGGTTCCCCACAGGTCAGACGTCAAACACTAGAGTTACTGGGTCCCCACAGGTCAGAGGTCAAACACTAGAGTTACTGGTTCCCCACAGGTCAGACATCAAACACTAGAGTTACTGGTTCCCCACAGGTCAGATGTCAAACACTAGAGTTACTGGTTCCCCACAGGTCAGACATCAAACACTAGAGTTACTGGTTCCCCACAGGTCAGATGTCAAACACTAGAGTTACTGGGTCCCCACAGGTCAGACGTCAAACACTAGAGTTACTGGGTCCCCACAGGTCAGACATCAAACACTAGAGTTACTGGGTCCCCACAGGTCAGACATCAAACGCTATAGAGTTACTGGGTCCCCACAGGTCAGACATCAAACACTAGAGTTACTGGGTCCCCACACGTCAGACATCAAACACTAGTTACTGGGTCCCCACAGGTCAGACGTCAAAACACTAGAGTTACCGGTTCCCCACAGGTCAGACGTCAAACACTAGAGTTACTGGTTCCCCACAGGTCAGACGTCAAACACTAGAGTTACCGGTTCCCCACAGGTCAGACATCAAACACTAGTTACTGGGTCCCCACAGGTCAGACATCAAACACTAGAGTTATTGGGTCCCCACAGGTCAGACATCAAACACTAGAGTTACTGGGTCCCCACAGGTCAGACGTCAAGCACTAGAGTTACTGGGTCCCCACAGGTCAGACATCAAACGCTAATTACTGGTTCCCCACAGGTCAGACATCAAACACTAGAGTTACTGGTTCCCCACAGGTCAGACGTCAAACACTAGAGCTACTGGGTCCCCACAGGTCAGACATCAAACACTAGAGTTACTGGATCCCCACAGGTCAGACATCAAACACTAGAGTTACTGGGTCCCCACAGGTCAGACGTCAATCACTAGAGTTACTGGGTCCCCACAGGTCAGACGTCAAACACTAGAGTTACTGGTTCCCCACAGGTCAGACATCAAACACTAGAGTTACTGGTTCCCCACAGGTCAGACATCAAACACTAGTTACTGGTTCCCCACAGGTCAGACGTCAAACACTAGAGTTACTGGTTCCCCACAGGTCAGACGTCAAACACTAGAGTTACTGGGTCCCCACAGGTCAGACATCAAACACTAGAGTTACTGGTTCCCCACAGGTCAGACATCAAACACTAGAGTTACTGGTTCCCCACAGGTCAGACATCAAACACTAGAGTTACTGGGTCCCCACAGGTCAGGCATCAAACGCTAGTTACTGGTTCCCCACAGGTCAGACATCAAACACTAGAGTTACTGGTTTCCCACAGGTCAGACATCAAACACTAGAGTTACTGGGACCCCACAGGTCAGACATCAAACACTAGAGTTACTGGGTCCCCACAAGTCAGACATCAAACACTAGAGTTACTGGTTCCCCACAGGTCAGACATCAAACACTAGAGTTACTGGGTCCCCACAGGTCAGACATCAAACACTAGAGTTACTGGGTCCCCACAGGTCAGACATCAAACACTAGAGTTACTGGGACCCCACAGGTCAGACTTCAAACACTAGAGTTACTGGTTCCCACAGGTCAGACGTCAAACACTAGTGTTACTGGTTCCCCACAGGTCAGACATCAAGCACTAGAGTTACTGGTTCCCACAGGTCAGACATCAAACACTAGAGTTACTGGTTCCCCACAGATCAGACATCAAACACTATAGTTACTGGTTCCCACAGGTCAGACATCAAACACTAGAGTTACTGGATCCCCACAGGTCAGACATCAAACACTAGAGTGGCTGGGTCCCCACAGGTCAGACATCAAACACTAGAGTTACTAGGTCCCCACAGGTCAGACATCAAACACTAGAGTTACTGGTTCCCCACAGGTCAGACATCAAACACTAGAGTTACTGGTTCCCCACAGGTCAGACATCAAACACTAGAGTTACTTGGTCCCCACAGGTCAGACATCAAACACTAGAGTTACTGGGTCCCCACAGGTCAGACATCAAACACTAGAGTTACTGGATCCCCACAGGTCAGACATCAAACACTAGAGTTACTGGTTCCCCACAGGTCAGACATCAAACACTAGAGTTACTGGGTCCCCACAAGTCAGATGTCAAACACTAGAGTTACTGGTTCCCCACAGGTCAGACATCAAACACTAGAGTTACTGGGTCCCCACAGGTCAGACATCAAACACTAGAGTTACTGGGTCCCCACAGGTCAGACATCAACGCCAGTTACTGGTTCCCCACAGGTCAGACGTCAAACACTAGAGTTACTGGGTCCCCACAGGTCAGACATCAAACGCTGTTACTGGGTCCCCACAGGTCAGACATCAAACACTAGTGTTACTGGTTCCCCACAGGTCAGACATCAAACACTAGAGTTACTGGTTCCCCACAGGTCAGACATCAAACACTAGAGTTACTGGGTCCCCACAGGTCAGACATCAAACACTAGAGTTACTGGTTCCCCACAGGTCGGACGTCAAACACTAGAGTTACTGGTTCCCCACAGGTCAGACATCAAACACTAGAGTTACTCGTTCCCCACAGGTCAGATGTCAAACACTAGAGTTACTGGGTCCCCACAGGTCAGACGTCAAACCCTAGAGTTACTGGGTCCCCACAGTTCAGACATCAAACACTAGAGTTACTGGGTCCCCACAGGTCAGACATCAAACGCTATAGAGTTACTGGGTCCCCACAGGTCAGACATCAAACACTAGAGTTACTGGATCCCCACAGGTCAGACATCAAACACTAGAGTTACTGGGTCCCCACAGTTCAGACATCAAACACTAGAGTTACTGGGTCCCCACAGGTCAGACATCAAACACTAGAGTTACTGGGTCCCCACAGGTCAGACATCAAATACTAGAGCTACTGGGTCCCCACAGGTCAGACATCAACGCCAGTTACTGGGGCCCCACAGGTCAGACATCAACGCCAGTTACTGGGGCCCCACAGGTCAGACATCAAACACTAGAGTTACTTGGTCCCCACAGGTCAGACATCAAACACTAGAGTTACTGGGTCCCCACAGGTCAGACATCAAACACTAGAGTTACTGGATCCCCACAGGTCAGACATCAAACACTAGAGTTACTGGTTCCCCACAGGTCAGACATCAAACACTAGAGTTACTGGGTCCCCACAAGTCAGATGTCAAACACTAGAGTTACTGGTTCCCCACAGGTCAGACATCAAACACTAGAGTTACTGGGTCCCCACAGGTCAGACATCAAACACTAGAGTTACTGGGTCCCCACAGGTCAGACATCAACGCCAGTTACTGGTTCCCCACAGGTCAGACGTCAAACACTAGAGTTACTGGGTCCCCACAGGTCAGACATCAAACGCTGTTACTGGGTCCCCACAGGTCAGACATCAAACACTAGTGTTACTGGTTCCCCACAGGTCAGACATCAAACACTAGAGTTACTGGTTCCCCACAGGTCAGACATCAAACACTAGAGTTACTGGGTCCCCACAGGTCAGACATCAAACACTAGAGTTACTGGTTCCCCACAGGTCGGACGTCAAACACTAGAGTTACTGGTTCCCCACAGGTCAGACATCAAACACTAGAGTTACTGGTTCCCCACAGGTCAGATGTTTAAACACTAGAGTTACTGGGTCCCCACAGGTCAGACGTCAAACACTAGAGTTACTGGGTCCCCACAGGTCAGACATCAAACACTAGAGTTACTGGGTCCCCACAGGTCAGACATCAAACGCTATAGAGTTACTGGTTCCCCACAGGTCAGACATCAAACACTAGAGTTACTGGTTCCCCACAGGTCAGATGTGAAACACTAGAGTTACTGGGTCCCCACGGGTCAGACGTCAAACCTTAGAGTTACTGGGTCCCCACAGGTCAGACATCAAACACTAGAGTTACTGGGTCCCCACAGGTCAGACATCAAACGCTATAGAGTTACTGGGTCCCCACAGGTCAGACATCAAACACTAGAGTTACTGGATCCCCACAGGTCAGACATCAAACACTAGAGTTACTGGTTCCCCACAGGTCAGACATCAAACACTAGAGTTACTGGGTCCCCACAGTTCAGACATCAAACACTAGAGTTACTGGGTCCCCACAGGTCAGACATCAAACACTAGAGTTACTGGGTCCCCACAGGTCAGACATCAAACACTAGAGCTACTGGGTCCCCACAGGTCAGACATCAACGCCAGTTACTGGGGCCCCACAGGTCAGACATCAAACACTAGAGTTACTGGGTCCCCACAGGTCAGACATCAAACACTAGAGTTACTGGGTCCCCACAGGTCAGACATCAAACACTAGAGTTACTGGATCCCCACAGGTCAGACATCAAACACTAGAGTTACTGGTTCCCCACAGGTCAGACATCAAACACTAGAGTTACTGGATCCCCACAGGTCAGATGTCAAACACTAGAGTTACTGGTTCCCCACAGGTCAGACATCAAACACTAGAGTTACTGGGTCCCCACAGGTCAGACATCAAACACTAGAGTTACTGGGTCCCCACAGGTCAGACATCAACGCCAGTTACTGGTTCCCCACAGGTCAGACGTCAAACACTAGAGTTACTGGGTCCCCACAGGTCAGACATCAAACGCTGTTACTGGGTCCCCACAGGTCAGACATCAAACACTAGTGTTACTGGTTCCCCACAGGTCAGACATCATACACTAGAGTTACTGGTTCCCCACAGGTCAGACATCAAACACTAGAGTTACTGGGTCCCCACAGGTAAGACGTCAAACACTAGAGTTACTGGTTCCCCACAGGTCGGACGTCAAACACTAGAGATACTGGTTCCCCACAGGTCAGACGTCAAACACTAGAGTTACTGGGTCCCCACAGGTCAGAGGTCAAACACTAGAGTTACTGGTTCCCCACAGGTCAGACATCAAACACTAGAGTTACTGGTTCCCCACAGGTCAGATGTCAAACACTAGAGTTACTGGTTCCCCACAGGTCAGACATCAAACACTAGAGTTACTGGTTCCCCACAGGTCAGATGTCAAACACTAGAGTTACTGGGTCCCCACAGGTCAGACGTCAAACACTAGAGTTACTGGGTCCCCACAGGTCAGACATCAAACACTAGAGTTACTGGGTCCCCACAGGTCAGACATCAAACGCTATAGAGTTACTGGGTCCCCACAGGTCAGACATCAAACACTAGAGTTACTGGGTCCCCACACGTCAGACATCAAACACTAGTTACTGGGTCCCCACAGGTCAGACGTCAAAACACTAGAGTTACCGGTTCCCCACAGGTCAGACGTCAAACACTAGAGTTACTGGTTCCCCACAGGTCAGACGTCAAACACTAGAGTTACCGGTTCCCCACAGGTCAGACATCAAACACTAGTTACTGGGTCCCCACAGGTCAGACATCAAACACTAGAGTTATTGGGTCCCCACAGGTCAGACATCAAACACTAGAGTTACTGGGTCCCCACAGGTCAGACGTCAAGCACTAGAGTTACTGGGTCCCCACAGGTCAGACATCAAACGCTAATTACTGGTTCCCCACAGGTCAGACATCAAACACTAGAGTTACTGGTTCCCCACAGGTCAGACGTCAAACACTAGAGCTACTGGGTCCCCACAGGTCAGACATCAAACACTAGAGTTACTGGATCCCCACAGGTCAGACATCAAACACTAGAGTTACTGGGTCCCCACAGGTCAGACGTCAATCACTAGAGTTACTGGGTCCCCACAGGTCAGACGTCAAACACTAGAGTTACTGGTTCCCCACAGGTCAGACATCAAACACTAGAGTTACTGGTTCCCCACAGGTCAGACATCAAACACTAGTTACTGGTTCCCCACAGGTCAGACGTCAAACACTAGAGTTACTGGTTCCCCACAGGTCAGACGTCAAACACTAGAGTTACTGGGTCCCCACAGGTCAGACATCAAACACTAGAGTTACTGGTTCCCCACAGGTCAGACATCAAACACTAGAGTTACTGGTTCCCCACAGGTCAGACATCAAACACTAGAGTTACTGGGTCCCCACAGGTCAGGCATCAAACGCTAGTTACTGGTTCCCCACAGGTCAGACATCAAACACTAGAGTTACTGGTTTCCCACAGGTCAGACATCAAACACTAGAGTTACTGGGACCCCACAGGTCAGACATCAAACACTAGAGTTACTGGGTCCCCACAAGTCAGACATCAAACACTAGAGTTACTGGTTCCCCACAGGTCAGACATCAAACACTAGAGTTACTGGGTCCCCACAGGTCAGACATCAAACACTAGAGTTACTGGGTCCCCACAGGTCAGACATCAAACACTAGAGTTACTGGGACCCCACAGGTCAGACTTCAAACACTAGAGTTACTGGTTCCCCACAGGTCAGACATCAAACACTAGAGTTACTGGGTCCCCACAGGTCAGACGTCAATCACTAGAGTTACTGGGTCCCCACAGGTCAGACGTCAAACACTAGTTACTGGGTCCCCACAGGTCAGATGTCAAACACTAGAGTTACTGGGTCCCCACAGGTCAGACATCAAACGCTAATTACTGGGTCCCCACAGGTCAGACATCAAACACTAGATTTACTGATTCCCCACAGGTCAGACGTCAGTTCAACGTCTAGTTTTGATTTGAATGTAAAAAAGGTGAAAAGTTGGGTGAAAAAAAAAATCCCTTATGTTAATGATTTTGTACAAAACGTCATCACATATAATTTTCTTGTTGAAATTATTTGAAAACAATGTTGATTGAACCTGTCGTTGCCCAGTGGGTCAGTACACCAGGTGGGAGGACTATTTGGGTGCTGGTTAAAAGGACAACAGCTTAGATCTCAGAGGTTTCAACCAGGTTGGCTTTGCTAATGATACTGATCATCTGCAACTGTGTTTATGTACCTGTGCTTCATGTGTATTCATCAGTAAATACATGGTTTATAAGCTCACCGGTAGAGATATGGTTTATATGAACTACTCAGAGTAGTCAGGGTGGAGTCAGGGTGGAGACCTGAGCTAACTCCCTGTGCTTACCGCGGGGAAAGTAGGACTGGTCAGGCACCGTGTTATGCAGTGATTCGCACGGTGTCGCCAGTGAGCATTCACAGCCCGGTGCGCTCTGTGCCTGCGCCCCGCAGTTGCCGCGCTAGAGTTGGCAGCCAGCCAGGAAGGATTGTGCCGGCTCAGCGTTCCTGGTCTCCGGTGCGTCTCTTCGGTCCAGGATATCCTGTGCCAGCTCTACGCACTGTGTCGCCAGTTTGCCTGCACAGCACAGTTCGTCCTGTGCCCGCGCCCCGCACTTACCGGGCTAAAGTAAGCATACAGCCAGGACGGGTTGTGCCAGCCCTACACTCCAGACCTCCAGTGTGCCTCCACGGCCCAGTATACCCTGTGCCTGCTCTGCGCACCCAGTCTCTAGTGCGTCTCCCCAGTCCGGTGAGACCTGTTCCGGCTCCAGTGAAGCCTCCAGTGATGATCCATGGTCCGGAGCCTGTAGGGATGCTCCATGGCACGAAGCCTCCAGTGATAATCCATGGCGCGGAGCCTGTAGTGATGATCCATGGCGCGGAGCCTGTAGTGATGATCCATGGCACGGAGCTTGCAGCAACGGTCCCCAGTCCGGAACCTCCTGAGACGGCCTACAGTCCGGAACCTCCTGAGACGGCCTACAGTCCGGAACCTCCTGAGACGGCCTACAGTCCGGAACCTCCTGAGACGGCCTACAGTCCGGAACCTCCTGAGACGGCCTTCAGTCCGGAACCTCCTGAGACGGCCTGCAGTCCGGAGCCTTCAGCGACGGTCTGCAGTCCGGAGTCTTCAGCGGCGGTCTGCAGTCCAGGGTCTTCAGCGGCGGTCTGCAGTCCAGAGTCTCCAGCAGCGGTCTGCAGTCCAGAGTCTCCAGCGGCGGCCTGCAGCCCAGAGTCTCCAGCGGCGGCCTGCAGCCCAGAGTCTCCAGCGGCGGCCTGCAGCCCAGAGTCTCCAGCGGCGGCCTGCAGCCCAGAGTCTTCAGCGGCGGTCTGCAGTCCAGAGCCTCCAGCGGCGGCCTGCAGCCCAGAGCCTCCAGCGGTACAGAACCTCCGGCGATGATCCTCGGTCCGGTTCCTTCGACAACGATCCACGGTTCGGAGCTTCCGGCGAAGATCCACGGTCTGGTTCCTCCGGCGACACAAAAGCGGAGGAATCAGCGGGCAGAGTGGGGGCTATGCCCCGAACCGGAGCATCCACCATGAGTAGATGCCCACCCGGACCCTCCCCTATAGGTTCAGGTTTGCGGCCGGGAGTCCGCACCTTTGGGGGGGGGTTACTGTCACGCCCTGACCTGAGAGAGACGTTTTTCTCTGTTTGGTTAGGTCAAGGTGTGACATGGGGTGGGCATTCTATGGGTTATATTTCTATGTTGTGTTTTTTCCTTTGATTGGCCGAGTATGGTTTCCAATCAGAGGCAGCTGTCTATCGTTGTCTCTGATTGGGAATCATACTTAGGCAGCCCTTTTTCCCTTCTTCTGTGTGGGACCTTGTTTTTGTCAGCTTGGTTTGTTTTGTTTGAGTGTTCTGAGTTACAATAAATATAAATATGAGCACTTTCCACGCTGCACCTTGGTCTACTCATTACGTTTATATGTACAATTCACCAGTAGAGATATGGTTTATATGTACTATTCACCAGTAGAGATATGGTTTATATGTACTACTCACCAGTAGAGATATGGTTTATGTATGTGTACTGCTCACCAGTAGAGATATGGTTTATATGTACTATTCACCAGTAGAGATATGGTTTATATGTTCTACTCACCAGTAGAGATATGGTTTATATGTTCTACTCACCAGTAGAGATATGGTTTATGTATGTGTACTGCTCACCAGTAGAGATATGGTTTATATGTACTATTCACCAGTAGAGATATGGTTTATATGTTCTACTCACCAGTAGAGATATGGTTTATATGTTCTACTCACCAGTAGAGATATGGTTTATGTATGTGTACTGCTCACCAGTAGAGATATGGTTTATATGTTCTACTCACCAGTAGAGATATGGTTTATATGTACTATTCACCAGTAGAGATATGGTTTATATGTTCTACTCACCAGTAGAGATATGGTTTATATGTTCTACTCACCAGTAGAGATATGGTTTATATGAACTACTCACCAGTAGAGATATGGTTTATATGAACTACTCACCAGTAGAGATATGGTTTATATGTTCTACTCACCAGTAGAGATATGGTTTATGTATGTGTACTGCTCACCAGTAGAGATATGGTTTATATGTACTACTCACCAGTAGAGATATGGTTTATATGAACTACTCACCAGTAGAGATATGGTTTATATGAACTACTCACCAGTAGAGATATGGTTTATATGTTCTACTCACCAGTAGAGATATGGTTTATGTATGTGTACTGCTCACCAGTAGAGATATGGTTTATATGTTCTACTCACCAGTAGAGATATGGTTTATATGTACTACTCACCAGTAGAGATATGGTTTATATGTACTACTCACCAGTAGAGATATGGTTTATATGTACTATTCACCAGTAGAGATATGGTTTATATGTTCTACTCACCAGTAGAGATATGGTTTATATGTTCTACTCACCAGTAGAGATATGGTTTATATGTTCTACTCACCAGTAGAGATATGGTTTATATGTACTACTCACCAGTAGAGATATGGTTTATATGTACTATTCACCAGTAGAGATATGGTTTATATGTTCTACTCACCAGTAGAGATATGGTTTGTCTTTGTCTACGTTGATGTTGTTTAGAGGATCCATTCTGAACCAGGTGTTGAGAGTGAAGCCGTTCTGGTAAGGCCACTTAGCAATGGGAGGCAGCGCTATAGCCTGGAGTGAGAAAGGAAAGAGAGGGAAAAACATAATAAGAGGGAATGTCCAGATCACCAGCCCAGCCCAGCGTGTAAAGTCTTACCGCAGCACTGCGTCCGGGGAAGTTGAAGAAAGTGTCTGGACCGTGTCTCTGAGGCATCTGGTTCAGAACAGACAGCAGCTTCACTGCATGCCTCGGCTGAAGAGGAGAGATGGTTGTAGGACAGAGGGAAGAGATGGAGAGAAGAGAGCGATAAGAGATCGAGGGAGGAGAAGGGGGAAGAAGGAGGGAGGGGAGAGAGATGAGATAAAAGGAGGAGAGGTGGAGGAAAGATGGAGGGAGAAGAGAGCAAAGAGATGGAGGGAAGAGAGAGAGGAGACATAAAGGGACATAAAGGGAAGAGAGAAGAGACGAGGGAAGAGATGAGAGAAGAGACAGAGAGGAGACATGAAGGGACATAAAGGGAAGAGAGAAGAGACAATGGAAGAGATGAGGGAAGAGACAGAGAGGAGACATGAGGGGACATAAAGGGAAGAGACGTGAAGGGACAAGGGGAAGAGAGAAGAGACGAGGGAAGAGATGAGGGAAGAGACAGAGAGGAGAAATGAAGGGACATAAAGGGAAGAGAGAAGAGACGAGGGAAGAGATGAGGGAAGAGACAGAGAGGAGAAATGAAGGGACATAAAGGGAAGAGAGAAGAGACGAGGGAAGAGAAAGAGAGGAGACATGAAGGGACATAAAGGGAAGAGAGAAGAGACGAGGGAAGAGATGAGGGAAGAGACAGAGAGGAAATGTAAGGAAGAGATTGAGAATATATGAGCCATGTTCATCAAGTACAACAGGTGATTCTAAACCCCAACTTGTAACCTCTCCTTCTCCTCCCATAACTTACCCAGAGTCCTCTACTCCTACAACTTACCCAGAGTTCTCGGTCTCCCCTCAGCATGCTGAACAGCAATTTGAGCTCCTTCACTGTGATGCTGTAGCTGGCCAGCACTCCTAACATATCCACCAGCAGGTCTACACACACACACACACACACGCATACACACACACACACACACACACACACACACACACACACACACACACACACACACACACACACACACACACTAGTGTTGAGTTGGTACTTCCCCGGCAGATAGAGTTTCATTATTTACTGTAAAAAATCCACAATGCCCGCATATTCACAACAGAATTAAAAAGAAAATTCCATGCTATTAGTTTACCCTCTGAAAATAAATTTTCCTCTAAACTGCTGCACAGTCTCATTATAAAACACACTGTGACTAATGACATTTTCTCTTTTCAATCTTTCCTCTCCTTTAAGCCAAAGGAATTTCAATATGCTTAAAATATTAACTTAATCCACATACATCCACCCAGCACTCTGCAGTGGGTACTGTACTGCAGGCCTACTGTAGGCAACTGGCCATGGAACAAGTTCTATGGACTATGTATTCTCTGTGTGTGTGTGTGTGTGTGTGTGTGTGTGTGTGTGTGTGTGTGTGTGTGTGTGTGTGTGTGTGCTTGCGTTTGCTTGCTTGCGTTTGTTCCTTTACCTGCGATCATGTCGTCAACGGAGCTCATCTTCAGCAGCAGCTGCTCTATGAGGCCCACCTCAGTGCTGGTCTGGAGGTTACGGACACTCTTCCTGAGGATGGCTGTGAACATGGACCACACCTCAGCCTGGCAGGTCACATCACAGTGCTCCAACAGCTCTACTATACAGCCCAGGCTCTCCGCTGCCGCTATGATGAAGTTCTGTTCCAGGTCAAACTCGCCCCCCACCAGCTGGAGAGGAGAGGGAGAGGGAGAGGGAGAGGAGGAATGGAGGGGAAGGGACAAGAGAGAGGGGGTATGAGATTAACAGGCATGATTGCCAGTTCAGTAAGAGAGGGGAGGCTTTTTCCTCTAAGAGACTGTGATTGTATTAGAAAAGGGTATTGGAGTTGTAATGTAAAATCCAATGTTGGTTGGAAAGTGGAGGGGAAGGGGCATACTGTATCGATCACCCAACAATCATTATTCTATTCTTCAAGCTCAACAGGCAATTAATTGGCCGACTCTAGTAGCGCGTGATACATACAAAGAACACACTGTACAGAGGCTGCATCTTAATTGGTGGGCATGGAGGCAGACATGCATAAAATAGGGTCAGAAACCCTCCAGGTAACATCATTGGCACTGACAGGACAGAGTCTGCAGCAAATAAGGCAAGAAGTAACAGAAGAAAAAAGAAGAGAAAAAAAGAAGAAAAAAAGAACTAATAGCAGATCTAGCAAAAGAGAGAGAGAGCGTGAAAGAACGTGAGAAAGAAAGAGGGTGAGAGAGAGGGGGGGAAAGTAAGGAGCAATCTGATGTGGTTCAATGGCCAAGCTGTTCAGACAACAGATTCCTATAAAGCAGAGTTTACAGTAACAACCTCCTGCTAAATATAGACTGTGTTCACACTGTTGCACACTGAACAGACTACCTGGGTTCAACAGACTGCACGGGTCCTCTCTCCTTTCCTCTCCTATTCCTACCCCACCATCTCCTCTGCTTCCCCTCTCCTTTCCTCCCTTCTCCTCTCCCTCCCTTCTTCTCTTCTCTCTCGTCTCCTCTCCTCCTCTCTCCTCTGCCTCCCATCTCCTCTCCTCGTCTTCTATCCTCTCCTCTCTCTTCTGCCCTCCTCTCCTCATCCCTCCTCTCCTCATCCATCCTCTCCTCTCCCCATCCCTCCTCTCTATTGTCCTCTACTCTGCTTTGTCTAAAGTTAATATTCCTTTTCATTTATTTACCCCTCATTTTATTTTGGTAGAATTCAGATCCAGTAGTAATTGTTCTGTTATAAAAGGCATCAATTACTTAGTGAGCTTAGTGTGGTAATACCTGTCTGGTACTAGAGTACAGAGCCCAGGGAAAGTATTCATGTGGAATGTAACATCTTGACAAAAACGTCCTTTTCAATGAGAGGAATTGATTTTCAGATCAGACTGTGTGCAGTTGAAGTTAGGATAATGTCTGAGGTATTAGGAAAACCATGACCAGATCAATCATGTTTATTTGCTTTCTCATCTACACCAGAGAATCAGGATTATGACTAAGAACTAGCTTCTCCATTACATTGTGAGTTGAGCAAAAAAACTCAACATTTTTACTGCAAATGTATTGGCAGACTAGTAGGCCATGGTATAGAGACAGAGGAGAAACAAAGAGCCCTGCAGTCTGGGCTGAACCTAATCTCTCTCTCCTACCTCTGTCCATTCATCACTTCATCCCTCCATGCACAGACAGCAAGCAGCAGACTAATTACAGTTGCACATCCTAGTAAACTGCAGCCATTGTGCTCAGAGAGGAGAGGAGGAGAGGTATAGATGAAGACATGGGATGCGTCCCCCTATTCCCTATTTAGTGCTCTGGTCAAAAGTCTCTGGTCAAAGTAGTGCACTAAATAGGGAATAGAGTGGCATTTGGGACGTGGACATGGACACAGATTAGCCACTTAGTCTGCGTTTACACAGACAGCCCAATTCTGATCTTTTTTTTTGTATTTTTGGTAGTTGGTATTTTGACCAATCAGATCAGCTCTGAAAAAGATCTGATGTGATTGGTCAAAAGAACAATGTGTGGAAAAAATATCAGAATTGGGCTGCCTGTCTAAACGCAGCTTTAGAAGCTTTCAGCCTCTCTCTCAGACAGCCAGTCAGACTGTTAGAGTAATTATACCAGCCATTATACACACCACTTTAGCCACTTAAAACTGGCTAAACCATAATCAATACTAAGAACTCAGTGACAGAAAATGTATACACGTATACGTGTATACATTTAGCTTGAGTTTGTTTAAACCATACGTAAGAAGAACTCGAGGGTTATCAAAGACTCAGCAGATTCAGAAATATAGGCACATTATGTAAGCCTGAGGTATGCCAGAGGCAACGAGAGCTAACACGATGTCCTGTACAGCAGTACAGCAGAATATCTGCATTCTAAACTCCAGAGAGGTATCCAAAATAGCACCCTATTCCCTATATAGTGCACTACTTTTGACCAGAGCCCTGTGGGTGCCATTTGGGACCTCAAAAAAGGATTTGGGGCACTCCTAGCCAGTGAGAGGACAGCAGAAAGGAGAAAACAAGGACACAGTGAGTCTAATCATCAACAAAACCTTGAAGATGAAAAGAACAACTTGTGCAGTCCAAAGTCTTGGTGGTGTATCTTCAATCGATCACGATCTCCTGGTTGGATGAAAAACAGAATAACTACTTTTTAACTTGAAATGTTTAGTATGCATAGCAGTGCCATTGTTTCCATTAGCAGAATAACACTTTCGTTTACAATCTCTTTCTGGATTTAGAAACCATCTTCAAATCAGATTCTTGATTAGGTCCCACAATCACCCAGGCGCCAGATGTCTCTGTGTGAGTAGCTGCATTAAGAATGAGCAGAATGTATATTGGAAACATACAGTCTGGTTACATATAACTGTCACACCCTGATCTGTTTCACCTGTCTTTGTGATTGTCTCCTACCCCCTCCAGGTGTCGCCCATCTTCCCCATTAGCCCTATGTATTTATACCTGTGTTCTCTGTTTGTCTGTTTCCAGTTCATCTTGTTTGTCAAGTCAACCAGCGTTTTTTGTATCAGCTCCTGCTTTTCCCCAGTCTCTCTTTTCTCATCCTCCTGGTTTTGACCCTTGCCTGTCCTGAGCACGTCCGCCTGACCACTCTGCCCGCCCCTGATCCTGAGCCTGCCTGCCATTCTGTACCTTTGCCCCGCCTCTAGATTACTGACCTCTGCCTGACCTGACCCTGAGCCTGCCTGTTGTCCTGTACCTTTGCCCCACTACTCTGGTTATCGACCTCTGCCTGACCTGACCCTGAGCCTGCCTGTTGTCCTGTACCTTTGCCCCTGTTGCTGTAATAAACATTGTTACTTCAACACGGTCTGCATCTGGGTCTTACCTTTATCCTGATAATAACAACGTACCTCCTCCACCATCTAAGAATATAGTATATGTTAAGGATTACTAGAAGTAACAGGCTACATATAGATATAGGCTCAGTGTTAGTACAGTGACAGAAATTATATCCATTTCAATTTAACTCTACAGTACCGTTCACTTTTTCTCACTACAACCTCTCCCTCTCTCTTTCTCCCCTCGCTTGTGTATTAACCTCCTGACCATTCATCTCTGTTACACTTAACATCCTGATCAGTGATTTGTTCCTTTCTCCTGACTGCATCTTGACAGGATGACGAACCAGAGAGAGGGGGGAGAGAGAGAGATTCTTGGTCACCATGGTGACGGCAGTAGGTTGGACTAGTGACGTAATCTTCAGTAGGTTTCCAGTCTAAACAATGGACAGTGAATCAGGCAAAAAAAAATGATTAGAAGTGATTTCCTATTTTCAGCTGTTGGTGAGAATGAAAAGAGAGAAGGAGAAAGAGGATTACATCAAGATCAGTAATATAAGATGCCAAAACATGTTCAAAAATACACAGCTGCTCCATAATAAGAGGCATCCATTGTGAAGGCCCGGGCTATACTACTGTATCCAGCATCAGAGTACACAGACAGCACATGCTAGTGTGTTGTTTCGGTTTCCATGTCATCCTAAATAAAAATAAAAAGCTGGTGGACTTTCAGTTCTTCCATTGGTGCAGCAGAGAATGAGTACAGCAGCCATGTAGCAGCAAACCGTCTGGAAAAGAATTAGACGAATCGCTCAAAGATCAGCCTCACAGATTGGTCGATGATTGTGTCTGCACCCTGTGTGCCTACACCAAGTCACAGTGATAACAGAACAGCATAACAGGACAAGACCAGGGTTTTATCCCAAATGGCACCCTATACACTTTATACTGCATTACATAGGGAATAGGGTGTCATTTGGGACACAACTCAGGGCTAGACCAGAACGGATCAGGTCAGCCTGATAGTGTGTAAACTACTTAAGCTGCTCTCTGTCTCTCTGACACTGACGTGTACAGTAATCTTCAGTACTCTGCAGGCGTGTGATCTTACACAGCCACTCCAGTAGTCTGAGGGAGTAAACCCAGGGCTCTTCTCTCCCTCCTCGAGACCTGACAAAATGTAATGACTACAAAGGTCAGGCTCCCGCTCAGCCCAGTCCAAGCTGTGTAGTAGTGTGAATAGTGGGACACCACAGCTGCTCTGATGCTCTGGGGACTAGAACCACTTCCTCATTCCAACATGATGTAAATGAATTCACTAATTTGCATAACTGGCAGAACAGCCTTTTGTGAGTAAATGAAAAAGGCAAAACGCACAAATTAAACCCCCTTTTGTAGCTGTCATGATCTATACTCTAATCAACAGGACGTCAACGTCATACACACACCAAAACACCTATAAAGGTTTAGTCCCAGTATACTAGCCATGTAACAAAAAGGAAACAGTCTTTTAAACAGCAGCTTTGATGAATGTGTGTAAACTAGGCCATGATGCTACTGTGAACAGAGCACATATCTGAGAGCCCAGTTACACACTGGTTTCCCCTTTAAGACAAGCCACAACCCACCTCCTGCTTCCTGCTTGCTGATCATCGCTACATCATCCAGACACCTGGTCCTCTTGGCTTAGACGACAACTCTGTTGTCAGGGGGGTGGGGGGTCAGAGTCTCTCAACACAGTTTTGTTCCAGCCCTGCACAAGCATGCATGATCAAAGGGTTAGATGATGAGATGAGTGGTTGAATCAGATGGGTTTGTGCAGGGCTAGAGCAACAATGTGTGCACTGGACCGGAGAGTGGGGACGGTAGTGGAATGTTGATGCATGTTTAAACAGAGCCCAGCACTGGGAAACAGCAGAGCCCAGCGAGGTCGTGTGACTGGAATACAGATGAACATGCAGCATGTGATGATGATCACACCGGGGTAAACAAACACAGGAACAACACAAAGGACTATTGAAACACTGTAGAGATTAGAGGGTTACAGTCATATTACTGTTGAGACGTAAACACATGATCTTGTCTGAGATACACAGATACAGTATACTCTCCGACATGCTATCACGTGGGCATATAGACGGTCCAGAATGATCAACTCCACCGCTCAGTCAGGTGTGATCTATGGCAGATCTATTCACAGTTAATAGGGCATCACATTGCTCTGCTCCCTAACCCCTGACCCAGCATCATTAACACCTGGCCCGCCCCTGTTCATCATGAGGAAACAGATGTCTGTCCATGTGTGGGAGTTTCGACCTCCTTTGCTACAACGCACGCACACATGAAATCCTCTTCCTCCTGTCCTCCCCATCCTCCTCTCCTCCAGCTGATTCAGTTGCTGCAATTACTTTTATCAAACAGAACATTATATCAAATCAGTAGATCCTTTGTGAGGGCTAGAAAGACCTGTGTGATTTATTGAACAGGAACAGAACAGGAAGGTAGTCTCTGTGGCAGAGAGGAGAGATGTCCTGAGTACCAACAAATCAACCTACAGAGGGAAGAGAGGGAGTAGAGAAGGAGGAGAGAGGGAGGAGAGAGAAATGAGAACGGGGAGAAAAGAGGGAGGATAAAGCCGTTAGAGGGGAGAGAGGGAGGAAAGTAGGAGGAGAGAAGGAAGGAGAAGAGAGAAATGAGAGGGGAGAGAGGGAGGAACAAAGGAGGAAATAAGGAGTCTAATTACCAGGGAGGAGAAAGTGAGAAAAAGAGCTCTAGAAGGGGAGGGAGGCGAGATGGAGAGAGGGACTGGGGAAGAACAGCAGTAGTTTTCATCACCTTCTCTCCACATAATAAATCAGGGGGAACATGAAATATATTAAATCCCAGAAGAACCAGCCAGCTCCCTTTATCTTAATGCTCACTGCTAACATTACCTGTAGAAGCACAAGTGCCATGACATTTACTATCTGAAAGGAAATTGAATAAATTGTATAAAATAGTGGAATAAATGGAAAATTATATCATTGTCCAAGGTACACAAGAAGATTATCAAGGTAACCATAAATCCTATAAAGAAACCATTGTATCAACACCAATACACCCTACAAAGCCAGAAGAGGAGAAAGGAAGTCTAACAGAGCTCTAGAAGAGCCTTGAGGATGTGCATGGCCAGGCCATGCAGTCTCTGAAAAGGGACAGCACTGCAGATCAACATGGGTCCTTGTCAAAAGTATTGCACTAAATAGGGACAAACTGCTTAAAATTTTTAATCGCATTCCTTTAGTCGTATCTTATGTGCGCCGGCAACACCTCCCTTAACAGAACTAGGGAGAAGTGGGAAATTGAGTTGAACATAGAACTTACAGAGGATTGGAGTGAAAGAGCTATAAAAAGAGTATCCAGTTTAAGGTTCTCCATCGAGTTCAAATCAGCAAATCCAGACTAGCAGAGAAATACTTTGATTTTGAGGTCAAATGTGAAAAAAAATGTCACCTGCTAACCTAACATACAGTGCCTTCGGAAAGTATTTTGTTATGTTACGGCCTTATTCTAAAATTGATTAAATAAATAAAAATCCTCAGTAATCTACACCCAATACCCCATAATGACAAAGCGAAAACATTTTTTTTTTAAACATTTTTGCAAATGTATTAAAAGTAAAAAACAAAAATACCTTATTTACATAAGTATTCAGACCCTTTGCTATGAGATTCGATATTGAGCTCAGGTGCATCCTGTTTCCATTGATCATTCTTGAGATGTTTCTACAACTTGATTGGAGTCCACCTGTGGTAAATTAATTGATTGGACATGATTTGGAAAGGCACACACCTGTCTATATAAGGTCCCACAGTTGACAGTGCATGTCAGATCAAAAACCAAGCCATGAGGTCAGAGAAATTTTCCATCGAGGCACAGATCTGGGGAAGGGTACAAAAAAATGTCTGCAGCATTGAAGGTCCCCAAGAACACAGTGGCCTCCATCATTCTTAAATAGAAGACATTTGGAACCACCAGGACTCTTCCTAGAGCTGGCCGCCTGGCCAAATTGAGCAATCGGGGGAGAAGGGCCTTGGTCAGGGAGGTGACCAAGAACCTGATGGTCACTCTGACAGAGCTCCAGAGTTCCTCTGTGGAGATTGGATAACCTTCCAGAAGGACAACCATCTCTGCAGCACTGCAACAATGAGGCCTTTATGGTAGAGTGGCCAGACGGAAGCCACTCCTCAATAAAAGGCACATGACAGCCTGCTTGGTGTTTGCCAAAAGGCACCTAAAGACTCTCAGACCATGAGAAACAAGTTTCTCTGGTCTGATGAAACCAAGATTGAACTCTTTGGCCTGAATGCCAAGTGTCACACCTGGAGGAAACCTGGCACCATCCCTACGGTGAAGCATGGTGGTGGCAGCATCATACTGTGGGGATGTTTTTCAGTGGCAGGGACTGGGATCAAGGGAAAGATGAACGGAGCAAAGTACAGAGAGATCCTTGATGAAAACCTGCTCCAGAGCGCTCAGGACCTCAGACTGAGGCAAAGGTTCACCTTCTAACAGGACAACGACCCTAAGCACACAGCCAAAACAATGCAGGAGTGGCTTCGGGACAAATCTCTGAATGTCTTTGAGTGTCCCAGCCAGATCCCAGACTTGAACCCGATCGTACATCTCTGGAGAGACCGGAAAATAGCTGTACAGCAACACTTCCCATCCAACCTGACAGAGCTTGAGAGAAACTCCCCAAATACAGGTGTGCCAAGCTTTTAGCGTCATACCCAAGAAGACTCGAGGCTGTAATCGCTGCCAAAGGTGCTTCAACAAAGTACTGAGTAAATGGTCTGAATACTTATGTAAATACGATATTTAAGTTGTTTTCTTTTTATACATTTGCAAAATGTTCTACAAACTACTTTTTGCTTTGTCATTATGGGGTATTGTGTATAGATTTATGCGATGAAAAAACGATTTAATCCATTTTAGAATAAGGCTGTAACGTAACAAAATGTGTAAAACATCAAGAGGTCTGAATACTTTCAGAATGCACTGTATATGTTGTATATATATTCACTGTTTCATTTATAACATGTTAACATTCATTGTTTTCAAACCATGATACATGTAGGCCAATGCACCTTATATTAATAATATTTTATTTTATGTATTTCTTTTTATTATTATTCATATTTTTTCCCTGGGATGGAATGCGAGGGTGGGACTGTGGTAGGTGGGCACGAGTGATGGAGCTGTTCTTTGTGAAAAAGAAATATACAAAAAACAATCAATGGTGCAATTGTAATCTTTAATTTAAAAAACTAACTAATTAGGGAATGAGGGTCATTTGGGACGAAGTAAAGTGAAAGTGCTTCTGACTCCATACAGACAGACACTAGCTGCCTGTCAGTATTTCAGCACTATGGACAGTTCCTCTCTGGTGAAACCTCATTAAACCTCACAAAGCTGCAAGTGTAGAGCCCCACTGATCATGCTGCCTCACTGCACAGACAAAGACAGGTTAACAGACACGCAACATGCTAATGACATACTCTATATGACATGGCCTCTTCCAGCCTTCTGGTCTGTGGCATGGCCTGTCAAGCTGAACAGCCAATCAACAGATAGCAGGTCTCTTTCATCTCTGGCCAGCCTCATACTAAAGCCCATAGGCTGGCAGCCATGCTGTGTGTGTGTGTGTGTGTGTGTGTGTGTGTGTGTGTGTGTGTGTGTGTGTGTGTGTGTGTGTGTGTGTGTGTGTGTGTGTGCATGCTGTGCTGGGTAAAAGCACATCAAAGCCAGTGATCCTGGCCTGCTTCTCTTAAACTTCAGTAGAGGCGAGAGTAAGAGACCACTTAGTATTTTGTCCACCAATTAATCGCACCCTGGGGGTGGATCCTAAGGTCAGTACAGAGAGCTGGCAGCTCCCAGAGACACTGTGTTCTACCTCCCAAACCCACCAAGTCACTTCACATTCACAGCTCACTATGAGAGACAGAGACACAGGTCTGCTTCCCCATCTGAAGGCTTCTCAGCTCAGTTCCTTTCCCATTCTTCTCCTTTCCATTGCTCTCCTCTTCACTCCTCTCTACACAACCCCTGCCCTTCTATCTTCCTGCCTCTCTCTACCCCCTGCGTATCTCTCTCCCTCTCCCTCTCTTTTCCAGTGAATGCTCAGATTGTCAAACAGGATTCGTAGCGAGCGTTGCCAGTCCAGAGCAGGAGAGAAAATTAAAAAGCAATCTTGCAGGAAATAAATCTGGTGTAAAGGAAGAGGGGCTGTGATGTGAAAGGAATACCAGGAGGTCTGGGGAGTGTCGCTACAGATTACAGAACACACACACACAGGCCTGCTGAGCTCAAAACCACACCACATGCTGTAGGTACACACACACACACCACATAGGTTTTTCTATACATGTCTTCTAATATTCTATGATACAGCATCTCAACATGCAGACAGACATCATGGGAGATGCTGTACGTTAAGCTAACATATGGAATTGTTTTAAAATGGTCATACCATGGATCATTTAGCGATTTGATTTTTAATTTTAGGAACCCTTACGTATACAAAAAATATGTAAAAATGATTTGATAAAATATTTAACTAAGAGTTTACTACTATAGCCCATAGAAACGCATCGAATAACACATTCATTAAAGGCAAAACAATAAATCATAAGGATTAAGGTTTTGAAGTGTCTGTCCTATATCTAGGAGATTTAAGAAAGCTCAGGAATATGTGTTATTTTTACACATATTTAAGCCCTTAGTTTTGTAGGCCAAAACTACCTCCATACTTCCATTCGTTTGTGTGGGTTACCTTCAGACGAGTCCCGTGATGCTACAGGCGTTTTCGTGAGAAGAGCGATTTTGACAAACACCCCTGTAGCTTGGCCACCTTCCACCACAGATGCAGAAGGCTGACATAGGTGGATGTGGTAGATTGATACTCAGTCCATGCAAAAAAACTCATATCTCTAGTTTAAAGTGGCAGATTTTGATGGGAATTGATTTATTATGTTACTTAGAATGACGCACGGGTGCGTCAATAGACTCTTAAGGATTAAACAACTCCATGATTGGTTCCTCAACATAACGGCACACTAGGACATGCCAGGACTCACTGTGTGTATGTGTCTGAAGGTGAGGAATAAGTACAGATGCTTCGCTGCTGTTTCCTGTCAGATCGTCTGTCTGTCTTATTAAAGAGATGCCTGGAGCCATCTGGTGCTCGCACGCACACACGCACACGCATCATCACATATTGTTGTTCCACAATGAAAGAAAGGTTTAAAAAGAGTCACAATCAATCATTATCACAACCAACCCTACAACAGTTGGGATATCTAGCGGCAGTATATTTACCTGGGATATCTATTCACTGTATATCTATCCTCTGACACATAGAGTAATGCTTCAGTGCTCCAGTCACCTTGGAGCAGCTCTGCACTGCAGCATTCAGCTGTGCCCACCTCACCTTGGCTGGGGGCTGCATGGTGCAGTGGGACAGGAGAAACACTTGGACAGGAGTTCTCCTGTCTCTCTCTCACAGCAGAACGAAACAGAAAGGCAGTTGAGGTCACCCAAGCCTGTCTAATCATCTCTGCTAATTGAACAGCTCCAGTCAGGATAAGACTTGTCAGAGTCATTAACCTCATTAACCTGCAGATACACTTCCCGTTCTGTTCCATTATACTGCAATCACAGACACAGACTGGAGGCATATGGGCTCCCTACTGTAAAGTGGTGTATAAATGTAGGATCTTAATTTGATCACCCTGTTGCAGGAGACCTTTGCTGCAATGCAGGAAATGTAAAACTTTTAGAAAATTTGCGATTTAAAATGGCAAGTTTTGAGACTTGATTTTCCCTTACGTAAAATGTATCAACCCCTACATAACTCTCCATTAACTACAATCCACATAAGAATTCACATTTCCTGTTGAAGCAGGAACATTTTCCTGCAGAGGCAAACTGGCTCAGATTAAGATCCTACATCTGTATAGAGAGAACAGAGAGAGAGAAAGGGAGGAGAGACACCCCGAAACAGCGATGAGAGAGAGCAGTGCACTGCAATGCAGAGAGAGAGAGAGCGAGAGAGAGAGAGAGAGAGAGAGAGAGAGAGAGAGAGAGAGAGAGAGAGAGAGAGAGAGAGAGAGAGGAGTCACCAGGCTGAGAGGAGGACCAGGACATAATGTACTCCAGATAAAACCAGACAAACACACACACACACTTAAAGCAGCTGAAAGTCATAATCTCAGGATTATGATCTACAGTAGATCCCTCAAACTCAACTCTGGACCTTGAAGCCCGTTCCTCTGCATTTCTTTCATTCTTCCCCTCTTCTCAGAGACTGAATTAGACCTGGGACACCAGGTGGGTGCAATTAATGACCAGGTAGAACAGAAAACCAGTAGACTCCAGACCTCGTAGGGTAATAGTTGAATACCCCTGAACTAGATCATATGAGAACTATCCTTCAGAATCTCTGAACCACTGAGACACAACTCAGATTAAAACACAACTCACATTAAAACTCAACACAGATTAATTTTGATATATAGTACCAGTCAAAAGTTTGGACACACCTACACATTCAAGGGTTTTTCTTGATTTTTACTATTTTCTACATTGTAGAATAATAGTGAAGACATCAAAACTATGAAATAACACATATGGAATCACGTAGTAAGTAAAAAAGTGTTAAACAAATCAAAATATATTTTAGATTTTAGTTTCTTCAAAGTAGCCAGCCTTTGCCTTGATGACAGCTTTAATACACTTTTGGCATGGAAAAAACTCTGTATTGTTCCCGCTCCAGCTGGATGTCCTTTGTCATAATATCATAACAACAGTAAAACAACAGCAGAGATATGTCTGTTATTCTGTCTCAGTGTAAAACTGCAGAGGGAATGATAGAGAAAAGTAAATGAGAAATAACAGCCATTTCAGACAGAAATCAAACAGTGTTGTTAGTGAACGTATGATGGAGAAAAGAGGTGAAGTCCAAAGCGGCCAGTCAAACCTCATCAGGGCCTCCCGAGTGGCGCAGTGGTCTAAGGCACTGCATCGCAGTGTTACTAGAGATCCTGGTTTGAGTCCGGGCTCTGTCGCAGCTGGCCGCGACCAGGAGACCCATGGGGGGGCACACAATTGACTAAGTGTCATCTGGGTTAGGGGAGGGTTTGGCTGGCAGGGATGCTCATGTCCCATTGCACACTAGCGAATCCTGTGGCGGGCCGGGTGCAATGCATGCTGACACGGTCGCCAGGTGTACAGTGTTTCCTCCGACACATTGGTGAGGTTGGCTTCCGGGTTAAGTGGGCGTTGTGTCAAGAAGCAGGGTGTCTTGGCTGGGTTGGGTTTCGAAGGATGCACAGCTCTCTACCTGCAACAAGACTCTAACTACCAACTGGGTACCATGAAAAAGGGGTAAAAAAAACAAAAAAAAATGTAAATTTAAAGGTTCTAAAAAAGGTTCAAACCTCATCGCCTCCAAACAGACCTTCCATTACAGACACCAGAAACCATGGAAGAAATTCAATTAGCCAGACAGAGTATGTGTGTCTGTAACTATACTTGTGTGTCATGGTTCCTCCTGGCATCAGAGGGCGGCAGAGACTGTCCTAGAGACTTTTATTGGACTCGTGTGTCTTATTACGCGCTCCAACAGGTATATTTCACTGGTCATCCGCAAAGCCAACACCTCCTTTGGCCGCCTTTCCTTCCATTTCTCTGCTGCCAATGACTGGAACGAATTGCAAAAATAACTGAAGTTGGAGACTTATATCTCCCTCACTAACTTTAAACATCAGCTATCTGAGCAGCTAACCGATCACTGCAGCTGTACACAGCCCATCTGTAAATAGCCCATCCAATCTACCAACCTCATCCCCATATTGTTTTTATTTACTTTTTTGCTCTTTTGCACACCAGAATTTCTACTTGCACATCATCATCTGCACATCTATCACTCCAGTGTTAATTTGCTAAATTGTAATTACTTCACTACTATGGCCTATTTATTGTCTTACCTCCTCACGCCATTTGCACACACTTTATATAGACTTTCTTTCCTATTGTGTTATTGGCTGTATGTTTGTTTATTCCATGTGTAACTCTGTGTTGTTGTTTGTGTCGCACTGCTTTGCTTTATCTTGGCCAGGTCGCAGTTGTAAATGAGAACTTGTTCTCAACTGGCCTACCTGGTTAAATAAAGGTGAAATAAAAAAAATATTTCAATATAAAAAATATTTCATGATTGTTTCCCCTTTAGGAGAGGTGTGTTGTCTGTTTCCCTTTGTTAGTTCTTGAATTCAGTTTCCTGTATGTTAACCCCATGTGAATTTTGAGTTTTAGTGTTTGTTGTTTTTGGTTTGAAGTTTTCTATATTGTTACGTTCTCCATTATTCAAGTAAAGATACTACGTTTTTCCCAAGTCGCTGATTCCTGGTCTGGTTCATTCTCTGTTCATGGGTTCAACTCTACCACGTCACATTGTGGGGACAACTGGGGACATTTTCTTAGTCCCCACAAGGTCAAATGCGACTTCTAGGGAGTTTAAGGTTAGAATTAGTGTTAGGGTTAGAATTAGTGTTAGTGTTTGAATTAGGTTTAGGGTTAGGAGCTAGAGTTCGTTTTAGGTTAGGAGATAGGTTTAGGGTTAGGGTTAAGGATAGGTTTTGGGGTTAAGGTTAGGTTTAAGATTAGGGTAAGGGTTAGGGTTATGGGTTAGGGAAAATAGGATTTTGAATGGGACTACATTTTGTGTCCACACAAGGTTAGTTGTACAAGATGTGTGTGCTTCTAGAGCAGTGTGACTGATGTCTCAGTTATGTTAGGCGCTTATTTGATGATGTAAATATTTCTCCTCTGTAATTACTTCTCAATGAAGCTGTAGAGCAAACTCAGTCTCAATGTAGAGCTGGCTAAGCTAATGGTCTAACACATGCCTGTTCTTCTCTTTCACTCACTCACACACACACACACACACACACACACACACACACACACACACACACACACACACACACACACACACACACACACACACACACACACACACACACACACACACACACACACACACACACACACACACACACACACACACACACACACACACACACACACACACACACACACACACACACACGCGCGGTCAGTATCCTGAGGGAGGAGTTCTGATGGGAACAGTCACCTGGGAAAGTCTAACGACAGATTGAATGGCCAGCCTGGGTCGGGAGGTGGGTGTGTGTCGCCTGGCAGCATGGGGCTGGCAGAGCAGACACATGGCAGTGCCATAGCTGTGGAACCTGACAGAGCTAAGAGACACAGAGAGAGAGAGCGAGAGCTAACAACAGAGGTGTTCACAGTGAGAGCTGCTTGCTATCTTGGTCTCTAAGCAGTACATCAGCTCTACAGACACATGACACAGTCTGACAGTCTGCAGACACAAACAGAACGTTAACTGATCGTATAAGATACACGGGGATCGGAAACAGGGACGTACAGTACCAGTCAAAAGTTTGAACACACTTACTCACTTAAGGGTTTTTATTTTGACTATTTTCTACATTGTAGAATAATAGTGACGGCATCAACACTATGAAATAACACATGGAACCATGTAGTAACCCAAAAAATGTTAAACAAGTCTAAATATATTTTATATTTGAGATTCTTCAGTTAATGCCTTGATGACAGCTTTGCACACTCTTGGCATTTTCTCAACAAGCTTCATGAGGAATGCATTTCCAACAGTCTTGAAGGAGCTCCCACATGCTGAGCACTTGTTGGATGCTTTCCTTCACTCTGCGGTCCAACTCATCCCAAACCATCTCAATTGGGTTGAGGTCGGGTGATTGTGGAGGCCAGGTCATCTGATGCAGCACTCCATCACTATCCTTGGTCAAATAGACCCTAAACAGCCTGGGTTTGAGCTGTTCATGCCATAATATGGACTTGGTCTTTTACCAAATAGGGCTATCTTCTGTATACCACCCCTACCTTGTCACAACACAACTGATTGTCTCAAACGCATTAAGGAAAGAAATCCCACAAATTAACTTTTAAGAAGGCACACCTGTTAATTGTAATGCATTCAAGTTGACTACCTCATAAATCTGGTTGAGAAAAATGCCAAGAGTGTGCAAAGCTGTCATCAAGGCAAAGGCTGGCTACTTTGAAGAATCTCAAATATAAAATATATTTTGATTTGTTTAACACTTTTTTGGTTACTACATGATTCCATATGTGTTATTTCATAGTTGTGATGTCTTCACTATTATTCTACAATGTAGAAAATAGTATAAAAAAAACTGGAATGAGTAGGTGTGCCCAAACTTTGGACTGGTGCTGTAAGTGTAAACGTTATTGCTCTCTGGTGGTTCAGAGCACAACATCATTGCACAAACCATTACATAATGAAAAGCAGAGCTGGAATATAAATATACTTTAATACCATGTATGCGTCCCATGTACCATGTATGCCACCCTATTCCCTATATAGTCCACTACTTTTGACCAGAGCCATATGGGCCCTGGTCAAAAGTAGTGTGCTAAATAGGGAATAGGGTACAATTTAGGATATACCCAAATCATGTTATCATGGAGCATTACAGGGTCCTGAACCAATACAAGGTCTCTGTAGCCTAGGGGTAAACATAGCCCACATCCATATATAACAGTATTTATTACTACCACAGTATTTTTTTTTCATTGCATTCAATTACTACATTACTGCGAGAGAAAGAGAGAGAAAATCAGATCACTGTACTACAGTCACCAGATGACTGTCACTGCCTGATGAGGGAGATGAGTGCAGTGATCTGATTGGCTACCCTGAGGAACTGACCAGTCAGGCTAGAGGAGAAGCCCTACCCTCCAGATGGACTCAACCCAAACCTCCTTTATGTTGTTTAACTACCCAGCAATACACTTCATCTCATATCTGCAACTGGAACCTAGTCTCCACATGACTGTCCAGGTTAGAGCTATCACACATCTCAATGCAAAAACACACTCTCTCTCTCTATCTTCCCCTCCCCTCTTTCTCCTCCTCAGTAATGTAAATTACAGTTTCTTACAGTAGTTGTGACATTTGATTTCATTGGGAGACTGAGGTTGCACCCCAAATGGCACCCTATTCCCTTTATGGTGCACTATACTTTTGCACTATACTGCCCTATGGGCCCTGGTCAAAAGGAGTGCACTATAGGGAATAGGGTGCCATTTGGGACGCATATAGGTCTTCATGATTCAGCTCCCAGGTATTGGTAGACTGGGAGACTTCGATCTTATTATGTGGCAGGCCAGTCCTCCCCTCGCTCTACTCCATTTGTCCTCTCACTCTCTTTCCCTGCTCTTATGTAGAGCACACTCAATCAGCTCAGGGCTGCTTCTCCTGATGTGATATGAGCATGCCTTTCAGAACTAATGTCAGAACTGCAGATCATTCTTTCTCACTGCGTTTTGTTCTCACAATGCAGTGTGTGTGTGTGTATATGTGTTGCTGTCTGTGTGTGTTTGTATGCGTGTGTAGCTGTCTGTCTGTCTGTCTGTCTGTCTGTCTGTCTGTCTGTCTGTCTGTCTGTCTGTCTGTCTGTCTGTCTGTCTGTCTGTCTGTCTGTCTGTCTGTCTGTCTGTCTGTCTGTCTGTCTGTCTGTGTGTCTGTGTGTGTGTGTGTGTGTGTGTGTGTGTGTGTGTGTGTGTGTGTGTGTGTGTGTGTGTGTGTGTGTGTGTGTGTGTGTGTGTGTGTGTGTGTGTGTGTGTGTGTGTGTGTGTGTGTGTGTGTGTGTGTGTGTGTGTGTGTGTGTGTGATGTCAGGCAGGCAGGCGATGAGCGAGAGGGATTTGATAGCTTCCGGCAGCGTGCCTGTTTCCCTCCCTGCTGGACCAGTGTTCTGTGTTCTGGAGCTAGTTTATGAGATTGAGTGTGACCTGCTATACGAAGGCCAACCTAACCTTGTCACAGTGGATAGAGGGAGATTGGAAGGGAGGGAGAGAATGAGAGAGGGAGAGAAAGGGAGAGAAAGGGAGGGAGGGCTTGGTATTCTGTGCAGTTCTTCAGTTGGACACTCCAGGTAACTCCAGAAGTGATCTATTGTAAAAACTAGGTCTGACTCCATTTAGTCGACTGGTCGATTGTTTGGTCGATAGACTGTTGGTTGACCGAGATTTCTTTAGTTGAGCAGTAGCAACAAATTATAATAATTTCATGGTGTACAAGACACTGAGGGGACTAGTAACCGAAAAGTTGCTCTATCGAATCCCTGAGCTGACAAGGTAAAAATCTGTTGTTCTGCCCCTGAACAAGGCAGTTTACCCACTGTTCCTAGGCCGTCATTGTAAATAAGAATTTGTTCTTAACTAACTTGCCTAGTTAAATAAAATAGATTTTAAAAAATTGCCGCCTGTCTGTGGACTAATCCATTGTGGAGGCCGTGGGGATGGCACAGTCCATCACTAAGACATGTGCTGCTGAAGTTGTATATGGTTATATTATGTAATAACAATGGTGCAATACTAATAAAAATATTATTTTATAAAAAATGCGCTTTCTCCCGCGTTGGATAGCGGACGTTGTCCTCAAACATCAGTGCGCTGTTGAATTGGCGCCTATTCCTAGACCATGTTGCTATGTGCATAATAGTAAAGCTAACAAGTATATTGGTGTTGAAAACAATGCGGTGGAGGCAGCAGAAGAGTTAGCAGATAGAAAACAGCACTTCCCCTAAATGTCTAAGAAAAGTGAGGAGAGAGGAAAAGAAGCCAAAAAGTGCTCAGCATATGTGGGAACTCCTTCAAGAGTGTTGGAGAAGCATTCCAGTTGAAGCTGGTTGTCAAGGCAAAGCTGTCAAGGCAAAGGGTGGCTACTTTGAAGAATCGTAAATATAAAATATATTTTGATATGTTAAACATTTTCTGGGTTATCACATGATTCCTTATGTGTTATTTCATAGTTTTGATGTCCTCACTATTATTCCACAATGTAGAAAATAGTAAAAATAAAGAAAAACCCTTGAATGAGTAGGTGTGTCCAAACTTTTGACTGGTACTGTATAGCTTCAGAAATGACAGATCTTGCTTCTGTTTAATAGTCTACTGATTCCATGAGCACCAAGCCTCACACACCCACAACATGTTGGATAAACAATTTCACAAATTTGGCATTTAAAAAAATCTTTGCTATGCTGCAACAAAGGCTTTACACGTTTTTCATTAGAACAGCCTATCTGGTATTACTTATAATGAATTTAGTGTTGTTTACTCTCTTCCAAATTGTCTGAAATTATATTTATAATAATAACCCTCCTTTTTCTTGATCTCCTTATTGTTATTATTCCTGCTACTACCACTATCATCATAATTAGTAATGTCATTATCATTAGTAGGCTTAGTATAGCCTTGTATAACCACCATCTAGCTGTAGGCCAAAGAATGCATCCTGTTGAGTGTTAATACCATAACTTACTTAGACATATATTTCAATAGTTATATAGACTACTGTATCAATCAATCATTTGTTCATGTCATCACACAGCATATGTGTAACGAACACGAGGGGAGACAGAGAGCTGGTTTCTAGCGCAGGGCGCAGCAGGTGTTTATTGCAAAGGACCACAGGAGGAGGCAGGTTGCTGGGTCCAGTGGCAGGCAGAAGGTCATACACAGGAGGTCCAAAAGGGCAACAGTACAGGCAGGGAAAAGGCTAGTAACGTAGTCCGGGAGATCAAGCAATAGGTAGATGACAGGAAATCCGATAGGCTAAAGTACAGGCAGGGAATAGGCAAAAATACACAGGGGTAGTAAATCACAGGAAAAACAGAGCTCCGAAAGACGTGTGACACAAAACAAACAATACCACAGAGATGGGGTGCAAAGAACTGAACTAAATGTAACGAGGGTCGTATAAAGGGGACCAAGGCGCAGTGTGTAGAGTGCTCATACTTTACTGAAAACACTTAAACAAAAGCAACAGCCAACAGTTCTGTCAGGTATACTAACAAAACGGAAAACAACTACCCACACCAACACAGGACAAACAGGCTGCCTAAGTATGGCTTCCAATCAGAGACAACGATAGACAACTGCCTCTGATTGGAAACCATACATGGTCAAAACATAGAAAGCAAAAACAGAATGCCCACCCACCTATCACACCCTGACCTACCTAAACAGAGAAAACACAGCTCTCCTAGGTCAGAGCGTGACACTAAATAATGTGGGATAATGACATACAGGTGTGTGAACAGGTGATTGGGATCTGGAGAGTGAGCGGCGTTCAGGGGATCTAGGTGTTTGAGGGTGTGAGTTGGAAGCAGTTGTTACAGTACCCCCCCCCCCCACGGGCGGCTCTTGGCGGCCTAGGAAGCTGAGCAGGGGGCCTCCCCCGGGGGCGTGGAGCTGGGCAGTCAGGACGGTTATGGTGGAAAACCAGGATCATGGCTGGGTCGAGGGTGTCCTGGGCGGGGACCCAGGATCGTTCTTCGGGTCCCTACCCCTCCCAATCCACCAGGTAGTGGATGCTACCACCCAGGCATTTGCAGTCAAGGAGGGCTTGGATGGAATAAGCTGGTGCACCGCCGACATCAAACGGAGGGGGTGCACCGAGGTGTGTCACAGGAAGATGGAGAAGGCTGTACCTCACAGGGTTGAGAAGGGACACATGGGAGGATGAGGAGATCTGGTAATGGTGGGGCAACTGAAGATGGTAGGTGACAGGGTTGATGCGGTGTGTTATTTTGAAGGGACCAATGAACCGGGGACTGAACTTTTTGCAGGGGTCACGAAGCCGGATGTCCAGGGTAGAGAGCCACATACGCTGCCCAGGGTGGAAGAGTGGAGTAGGTCGGCGACGCCGGTCAGCGAACCGCTTCTGGGAGAGGGAAGCTTGGAGGTGCCGATGTGGGTTCTCCCAAACCTGCATGCTCTGTCGAAGCCACTCATCGACGGTAGGCACAGCTCCAGACTCTGTCTCCCAGGGGAACACGGGGGGGGTTGGTATCTGAGGACACACTGAAAAGGAGTGAGATGGAGTGAGGAATGCACCAGGGAGTTCTGTGCATATTCAGCCCAGGCTAGAGTGACTCCACTCGTGTGGTTGGTGGGTGCAGTGTTGGCGAAGGTACTTCCCTATTTCCTGATTCAGGCGTTCCGTCTGCCCATTGGTTTGGGGATGGTATCCGGAGGATAGGCTGATGGAGATCCCCAGTCGGTTGCAGAAGGCTCGCCACACCCTGGAGGTGAACTGGGGTCCCCAATCCGAAACAATGTCTTCCGGGATCCTATACAGACAAAATACCGGTTGGAACATGCACTCGGCCATTTCCATGGCATTAGGTAGATGTGGAAGGGGGAGGAGTCGGCACATGTTGGAGAACCGGTCCACTACAACTAAAATAGTCATGAAGCCCGAAGAGTCTGGCAGATCCGTGAGGAAACATGGTCTGTGTGATATAGGTAAATGTTCGAGCTCACCAGTAGGTAGTTGGCGAGGGCTCTTTGCCCAAGCACAGATGGGACAGAAAATAATGTAATCTTGGACGTCTGCTGTTAGGGATGACCACCAGAACTTGCGTGTCAGTAGCTCTGTGGTCCAGGTGATTCCGGGATGGCCAGAACTCAGTGAGGTATGGCACCACTGCATTAGTTGGGGTCTGATGGATGCAGGAATGTAGGTCTTGCCTGCAGGGGTGTTGGAGGTGATGGGTAGTGGCGTAGGGCCTCTTGGACAGCTTCTTGGATTTCCCACTGTATGGGTCCCACGACACAAGATGGAGGCAGGATGGGCTCGGGAGCTGGGTTCGAGGAAGGGGCATCAAATTGACGGGATAAGGAATCAGCCTTCACATTTTTCTTGCCCAGCAGGTAGGTGACGTGAAGTTGAACCAGGTGAAGAAGAGTGCCCAGCGAGCATGTCTGGGGTTGAGCCTCTTAGCACTTCTTAAGTACTCCAAATTGCAGTGGTCGGTAAAGACAAGGAATGGATGATGAGCTCCCTCTGACCAGTGGCGCCACTCTTCGATAGCCAGCTTAATGGTGAGGAGCTCTCGGTTCCCAACATCATAGTTCCTCTCAGCGGGTGACAGTTTCTTGGAAAAGAAGCCACATGGGTGTAATTTGGGAGGTGTCCTGACCCGCTGCGAGAGAACCACTCCCACCTCGGATGCATCTACCTCCAGAACAAAATGAAGGGTAGGATCTGGCTGCCTAAGGATGGGTGCAGAAGTGAAGAGGCGTTTCAAGGTCTCAAAATGCAATAAGGGCGATGTCGGTCATTTGGAGGGTACTTTTTTTGACTGGTGAGAGCTGAGAGGAGCGGTTGTGCTGCTGCAGTTTCGGATGAACCGGCAGTAGTAGTTGGAGAATCCTAGGAAACGTTGTTGTTCCTTTACGGTGGTAGGTTTGGGGCAGTTAAGCATGGCCGTGACTTTGCCTTCGCCCATGTTGACCCCTCCTGGTGTCAGCACAAACCCTAGGAAGGTTCCTGTAGTAACCTTAAAGGCGCTATTCTCAGCCGTGACATAAAGATGGTGGTCCTGTAGCCGTTGGAGGACCTGTTGCTCATACTGTACGTGTTTTGCAAGGGAGTGAGAGGAGAAAAACATATTGTCAATGTACACAATGAAGAACTGGTTGATCATGTCCTATAAAACTTCATTCATGAAGGACTGGAAGACTGTGGGAGCATTGGTGAGACCGTAGGGCATATCCAGGTATTCGCAGTGACCCTTAGCGGTGATGAATGCCATCTTCCACTCATCCCCACTTCGGATACGGACCAGGTTGTAAACACTACATAGGTCCCGTTTGGAGTAGATGGTAGCCTAACCAACTTGTTCTAGTGCAGGCGGAATCAGAGGAAGAGGGAAGCGATTATTGATGGTAAGGTCATTGAGGGGTCTGTAATCTATACAGGGACGGAGACTACCATCCTTTTTCTTTATAAAAAATAAACTGGATGCAGCCGGAGACGTGGATGGATGGATGAATCCCATGTCGAGAGCCTCTTCTATATAGGTGTACATAGCCTCATTCTCTGGGATGGACATGGCGTAGATCCGACCCTCAGAGGGCGATGTCCCAGGAAGGAGGTCGATCGCGCAGTCCTCCAGGCGATGAGGGGGCAGAATGGACACATTTTTCTTGCTGAAGACAGTCAGGAGCTGGGCATATACAGGTGGGATGTGGGTTGGAATGGCAGATGCCAATCCTTCTATAGAGGTGGCTCAACAGGGTAGACTGAAGCAGTTCTTAAAACAGGCGGGAGACCATGACAGCAGCTCCCCTTGCCGCCAGGAGATGGCAGGGTCGTGAAGGCTTTGCCAGGGGTGACCGAGGAGGAGGGTTCTTTAGGTGAAGACAACACCATTAAATGAATGACCTCAGAGTGAAGGAGGCCAATCTGAAGGGGGCTACTTTGGGTCATGCGAGTCACAAGACCAGTTTGAGAGATTGTCCATCCAGCGCATTAATCCTAAGGGGAGGATTAACAGGGATTAGTTTGACCCTTAACTGTTGTGCCAATTGTTTGTTAATGACATTTCCTGCAGCCCTTGAGTCCACTAGTCCCTCCACAAACTGAGTGACCCCATTAGCAGAAAGAAGAGCCGGGATCCTAAACTGCCTTTTGGTAATGTTCAAAAACGCAGAAGTGCTTACCCGGGCGAAAGTGGAGGGGTTGTGGTCACCCCTTCGTGGGAGGGGGATGGGCGAATCAGACAGCTATTGAGTTGGTGGTTACTCTCTCCACAATAGAGGAACAGGTTTTCAGGTGACCTCCGATGTCTCTCAGCAGGCGTGAGAGGGGCGCGACCGAGTTGCATGGGTTCGGGGCTGTTGGACCGTGGTGGACGAGAGAAGGGCGCAGGCCATGGGCGACTGTATAGGTCTGCAGTCCACCAGTAGGTTGCCGTTGGATATGGACATCCGGATGTATTGGTTAAGGTCCATTAAATCTCCTCTGTAGGCCAGTTCGGTATGTAACTGCCGATTAAGAGCCCTCCAGTAGACTGTAAGGAGAGCTGGTTCACTCCATCCACTGCCGGCAGCCATGGTACGGAACTCAAGGGCATACTCAGTGGAGGATAGACGGCCCTGTCGTAGCTCACATAACAAGTCCCCGGTGTGACGACCTGAAGCTGAATGATCGAACACCTTGAAGAGGGCGTGGAAACGTGATTCAGACTTTGAGTGGCCCACAGGGCTGTGACCCAATCCAGAGCTTTGCCTGTGAGTAGGGAGATGACGAAGTCTACCCTGTCTTTGTCAGAAGTGAAGTCAGCGGGGTGATGGTCTATGTACAGGTTACACTGCATGAGTAATCCTTGACATTTCCCTGGGAAGTCGTCATATTTATTAGGCATGGATATGGGGGGAGATGAACGAGAGGAGGCTGTGGCACCTGATATCGGTGAAGCAGGAATGGACTGGCGAAGGAGGTTGCGGAGTTCATCAATTCGTTCCTCCTGTCAGGCCAGACGTAGCTGCAGCTCTGTTGAATCCATTTGTTATTTTTGGTGAGGTATTCTGTAATGAACACGAGGGGAGACAGAGAGCTGGTTTCAAGCGCAGCAGGTGTTTATTGCAAAGGACCACAGGAGGAGGCAGGTAGCTGGGTCCAGGGGCAGGCAGAAGGTCATACACAGGAGGTCCAAAAGGGCAATAGTACAGGCAGGGAAAAGGCTAGTAACGTAGTCAGGGAGATCAAGCAATAGATAGATGAAAGGAAATCCGATAGGCTAAAGTACAGGCAGGGAATAGGCAAAAAGGAGTCGTTAGTGAGGCCGGCAAAAATGATCATACAAGGGAGGAGTAAAACACAGGAAAAACAGAGCTCCGAAAGACATGTGTCACAAAACAAACAATACCTCACAGAGATGTGGTCCAAAGAACTGAACTAAAAAGTGTGTGATAATGACATACAGGTGTGTGAACAGGTGATTAGAATTCAGGTAATTGGGATCTGGAGAGTGAGCTGCGTTCAGGGGATCTAGGTGTTTGAGAGTGTGAGCTGGAAAGTGGGCTGGAAAGTGAGCTGCGTTCAGGGGATCTACGTGTTTGAGGGTGTGAGTTGGAAGCAGACATTTCAATATGAGTCATTCATGATTTGAAATGCAATCAAGCATTTTACTTTCTAAAATAAAATAAAGCCATTGAATAATTAGAGTAAACAATAAATAGAATGTGTCTATATATAGAAAAATACACATTTTGACCAATCGATTGGTCTAAAGAACAAACAACTCTCAGTCGACCAAGTTTTGTTTTTGTTGGAGACAGCCCTAGTAAAAAGTCTGGTTTATGGTCTTCACTGAAGTGGAATAATTATGATGATTATTATGCTAATGCTCATACATATTGCATTTTCATCAGACCTGCAATCCTGGCAGGAAATAAGAGTCAGGGTATGTCCCAAATGGCATCCTATTCTCTAATAGTGCATTACTCTGATGTTAGACTACTCTCCCCATTGAGAGATGATGACCAGTATGTTTACATTTACATGTTAGTTATTTAGCAGACAGTCTTATCCAGAGCAACTTACAGTTAGTGCATTCATCTTAACATCGCTAGGTAGGAAAACCACATTTCGCAGTCATAGTAAGTACATTTATTCTCAATAAAGTAGCTTTCAGCAAATTCAGAGCAAGGGGGGTGCTGTGGGATTATTAAGATACTCTTTGAAGAGAAAAGCATTGCAAGTTTGAATTTTGTAAAGTTAGTGTGGGAGAGGTTGAAAAAGTATTGTTATCGATCAAAAATAACAAACCTCTTGGCATTGACAACTTAGATGGAAAGCTTCTGAGGATGGTAGCTGACTCCATAGCCACTCCTATCTGTCATATCTTTAATCTGAGCCTAGAGGAAAGTCTTTGTCCTCAGGCCTGGAGGTAACCCAAAGTAATTCCGCTACCCAAGAGTGGTAAAGCGGCCTTTACTGGTTATAACAGCAGACCTATCAGCTTGCTGCCAGTTCTTAGCAAACTGTTGGAAAAAATACAATTGTAACGGTTGTCGTCGGGAATGGAGGACCAAAACGCAGCAGGAATGTGGATGCTCATCTTATATTTTATTTTAAATAAAGAGAACACCAAAATAACAAACGAACAACAAAACAGTCTTGTCATGCACACTCAGCAAAACAAGAAACAAACACTAAACCAAACACATACCCATATATAGGACTCTCAATCAGAGGCAACTAGAAAACACCTGTCTCCAATTGAGTCCAACCACAATAAACTAGACAAAGAAATACAAAAGACTAGAGACCACATAGAAATACAAACCTAGAACATAACACCAAAAAACCCGGAAATAATAAATAAAACACCACCCCGAACCACATAAACAAAATACCCTCTGCCACGTCCTGACCAAACTACAATAACAAATAACCCTTATACTGGTCAGGACAACAATGCTATTTCTCAGTAAACAAATAACAACAGACTTTCAGCATGCTTATAGAGAAGGGCACTCACCATGCACTGCACTGACACAAATGACTGATGATTGGTTGAAATAAATCAAATAACAAAAAAAATATCACATACACATGGTGAGTAGATGTTAACGCAAGTGTAGCGAAATGCTTGTGCTTCTAGTTCCGACAGTACAGTAATATCTAACAAGTAATCTAACAATCCCCAACAACTACCGTAAATTCCGGACTATAAGCCGCAACTTTTTTCCCAGCTTTGGGAAAACAATGACGCGGCTTAAACAATGACGCGGCCAATATATGGATTTTTCCCGCTTTCATTTTATTTTATTTTTTTTAAACACATTCTGTGACGTGCTCAGTTTTTTTGGCGGCATGAAGCTTTCATTAGACCAATGAAATTGTCGAACGGGTTAAGGTCAAACAACTTTTTTGTTTACCGTTTAGATTAAATTGAGCGCTCTCAAACTTCCCATCATTCTGATTACGGTAGTCATTTTGTCACCCTCATCATGGCAAAGACATGGAGAAATGCATATGATGCAGCTTTCAAGTTGAAGGCGATTGATCTGGCTGTTGGAAAAGGAAATAGAGCTGCTGCACGGGAGCTTGGTCTTAATGAGTCGATGATAAGACGTTGGAAACAGCAGCGTGAGGAATTGACTCAGTGCAAAAAGACAACTAAAGCTTACTGCTAATTTTTTGTTACAAGCCGTGTTTCGTTAAAGCCTATTTATTTTTGTTACAAGCCGTGTTTCGTTAAAGCCTATTTATTTTTGTTACAAGCCGTGTTTCGTTAAAGCCTGTGTAAAGTTCATTTGTTTCAATGTACCGGTAGGCACCTGCGGCTTATAGACATGTGCGGCTTATTTATGTTCAAAATAATACTTTTTTTAAATTCAGTGGGTGCGGCTTATATTCAGGTGCGCTCAATAGTCCGGAAATTACAGTAGTTAAGATACTCAAGTGAGAGAGTGGTGTGGAGCCTTCTTCTCTTTCCTTCCTCAAATAACTCGGCAGAAAAACTCGGCAGAACCGTCTGTGGCAATGGTCTTAGTTTTGCGACGAAACTGGCACTGATAAAACAGAGGAGACTGAAGTACTAACACTAATAATTTCCTTGCAGATGTGAATAGCACACCACCCATAACTAATTGTTGATTGCCTTTGATAGGAGAAACCACTCCCCTTCCAATACAACCACCGATTATGAAGACAACAACATTCACAAATTGCCCTGTCCCTTAATTCTGGTTGATGTGTCAACAGTCATCAGCAAGTTGATAGCAGTTAACAGTTCACACACCAAGTAGGCTCCTGGGAAGACAGGCAGCACTTAAAGTAGATGGCCCTAGCTAGCAAAAAGACAGTACTAGACCACAACAGATTAAGACAAAAATGATACTTATCACTCCTGGAGATATCAGGAGACATCTAGCTATAGAATGAAGCATTATAATCAGTATAATGGCCACTGCAGCCCTGACACTAGTGGATTCAATTAAATAAAAAACAGAAGGACATATTTTAAGGTCCTTTCATTACATTTACATTTCAGTCATTTAGCAGACGCTCTTATCCAGAGCGACTTCAGTAGTGAATGCATACATTTCATTTCATGCATTTTTTTTCATTTTTTTTCTCTCATACTGGCCCCCTGTGGGAATCGAACCCACAACCCTGGCATTGCAAACACCATGCTCTACCAACTGAACCACAGGGAAGTCCTTTCATAATAAACACAGTATACACTGAGTGTACAAAACATTAGGAAATGTTCTTTGCATGACATAGACTGACCAGGTGAATCCAGGTGAAAGGTATGATCCCTTATTGATGTCACTTGTTAAATCCACTTCAATCAATGTCGATGAAGGAGAGGAGACAGGTCAAAGAATATTTTTTAAGCCTTGAGACATGGATGGTGTATGTGTGCCATTCAGAGGATGAATGGGCAAGACAAAAGGTTTAAGTGCCTTTGAACGGGGTATGGTAGTAGGTGCCAGGTGCACCGATTTGAGTGTGAAAAGAACTGCAACTCTGCTGGGTTTTTCACCATCCAAAGGAAAGCCAACCAACTTGACACAACTGTGGGAATCATTGGAGTCAACATGGGCCACCATCCCTGTGGAACGCTTTCGACACCTTGTAGAGTCCATGCCCTGATGAATTGAGGCTGTTATAAGGATACAAAGGGGGTGTAACTCAATAATAGGAAGGAGTTCTTAATGTTTTGTACACTCAGTGTACATTTTATGTCACACTCTCAAACTTTTACATTTTGCACGAGCTACTAGCTAATTCATTTGTTTTCAAAACAACATGAAATGTGTTTCTTGTTTTGATTCACTCAGAATATAATAACATCAAGGCACATGTAAAGATAACTTGTCGACTGTAATATTATCTTGACATTTTTCCACCCGATCTGAATAATAAAAACACTGAAACTTTGTTGTTTGAAATTTCTTCCCCTCTCTCTATCTCCTGGAAGCGGAACACAGAACACGGTTTCAGACAGTTAGGAGATCTCTGTGTGTGTGTGTGTGTGTGTGTGTGTGTGTGTGTGTGTGTGTGTGTGTGTGTGTGTGTGTGTGTGTGTGTGTGCGTACACACACACACACGCCTCCTCTCAGAGCTTGCTGATCCCCACAGAGAGACAAGAGGAGACAGATAATCGGCAGAATGGACAGCACAGTGTGTGTGTGTGTGTGTGTGTGTGTGTGTGTGTGTGTGTGTGTGTGTGTGTGTGTGTGTGTGTGTGTGTGTGTGTGTGTGTGTATATATATAAATAAAAGGGCAGCCAACAGAGACACTGTGACAATAGAATACAAGGCAGAGAGAGAAAGAGGCCTGGGAACATCCAGGGAACATCTGGCCCAATAGAACCAGAAACAGGCAGCTACTGTTCTCTGTGATAACAGCCTAGCAGCAGCAGGCTTAAGACTGAGCCTCTGGAGAGAGATCTGGGCCCATATCCACAAAGCGTCTCAGAGTAGGAGTGCTGATCTAGGATCTGTCCATACAATCTTTTTCTTCATGATCCAAAAGTAAAAACTGATGCTCGATCAGCACTCCTACTCTGAGACGCTTTGTGGATACGGGCCCTGGGCTGCACAGCCAAGGAAAATACATGCAGGCTTCCTTTGAGATGGAGATAGCTAGTCACATCTTCAGCTTAATGTTGCTCTTGCTGCTTTGTGAGGCATATTTGTTATGTTTATGAATGCTCTATAAAGCCTTTATATCATAAGTTGTTCATTTAAATGTGTTGTATTCGCTGCAAATGCAGTAGATCAGTCCAGAATGCTTCTATCTAACCATTCTGAAGTCAAATGTTTTCCCCTCAGTCTTGAGATGATCATGACCCTGGGACTAAGGACCCTGGGACTTAACACCTCCCTCTGCAACTGGATGCTGGACTTCCTGACGGGCCGCCCCCAGTTGTTGAGGGTAGGCAACAACACATCTGCCACGCTGATCCTCAACACGGGGGCCCCTCAGGGGGACGTCCTTAGTCCCCTCCTGTACTCCCTGTTCACACACGACAGTGTGGCCAAGCACGACTCCAACACCATCATTAAGTTTGCCGACGACACAACGGTGGTAGGCTGATAACCGACAATGATGAGACAGCCTATAGGAGGAGGTCAGAGACCTGGCAGTGTGGTGCCCGGACAAGAACCTCTCCCTCAATGTGATCAAGACAAAGGAGATGATCGTGGACTGAGCACACCGGGTAGCCATACACCCCCGAGCACACTGGGTAGCCATACACCCCCGAGCACACTGGGTAGCCATACTCAAATGGCTACACGGACTATTTGCATTGACCACCCCCCTTTTTTTTAACAGTGCTATAACTCATTGTTTTTTTATCTATACATAGTCACTTTACCCCTACCTAGAAGTACATATTATCTCAATGACCTCAACTAACCTGTACCCCCACACATTGACTCTGTACCGGTACCCCCTGTATATAGCCTCGTTATTGTTATTTTATTTTGTAGCAATTTTTTATAATTTCTTAACTCTTATTTTTCCTTAAACTGCATCGTTGGTTAAGGGCTTGCAAGTAAGCGTTTCACGGTAAGGTCTCCGCCTGTTGTATTCGGCGCATGTGACAAATACAATTTGATTTGATTTGATCATGATAAGAGAACAGACCCATTGTGAAACTAAACAGAAAAAGGCTATGCCTCAAATAATAATAATTCATTGGATTTATACAGCGCTTTGATCCCAATATAGGGCACTACATTTGACCAGGGCCCATAGGGTTTATAGGGAATAGGGTCCCATTATATAGGGAATAGGGTACCATTTGGAACACAGCCAACAATAACAGAACAGACCCATTGTGAAGCCAGACAGACAGTTGAACTCAGGACCCAGATCAGCTCCTCGGCTGATTTCAGAATGCAGCTCCTTTCCTCAGCATGCAGGGCGAAGCTGGCCAGACTTAACCACTTCCACCTGTCACTACAGATATTCTCATTGGCAGTTCAGGCACACACTCCACAGACAAGCTGCACTACAAGTCAATGAGGCCAGTCAGCTCAGAGGCCTGCAGGTGGTTGGAGCCAGGGCTGAACAGAATATAACATTACTCAGCTGGGACTCAGTCAGGAGAGGACACTCTGGGATGGGGGAATGTGGGATGTTAATAGGTACATGGTTTTAACTGTCATCAGGTCTATGCTGTAACCATGGGATATGGTTTATTCTTTCTTGTTTCTTCAATTCTCTATGAGAACAGGAGTGTGAGGCCTGAGGGACAGAGCCCGAACAGACAGACAGACAGTAGCTTACAAATGTGGTCAGTGTTCATAGTTTAACACGCCCAGGTGAGGGATGTCCCAGACTTCCAGAACAGACAGACAGACATACAGCAGAAGCCTATCCTGTGACATCAGTGTCTGCAACCCAAATGAAACCCTATTCCCCATATAGTGCACTACTATTAACCATGGCCAATTGCGCTCTGGTCAAAAGTAGTGCACTATATAGGGAATAGGGTGCCATTTGGGATGCACCCTCTGTATACAGAGCAGGACTATTACTTTCATAGAGACTCTGTATTCTGTTTAAAGCAGGAGCTGTCGAGGCCTCCTGTGTCTTCAGCTGAACATAGACAGCCTGAGAAGAGGTTACAATTTATACAAGACAAGAAACTAGTCTAAACAGTACTAAGTCTGTGTTAATTAAAACGCTGGGGTGTTTAGATAGAACACACAACGTCCCCCAGCTCTCATGGATGATTATGAAGCCTCAGTTTGTGTCCCAAATGGTGGATGGGCCATGGTCAAAAGTAGTGCACTATATGGGGTTCTGGTGAAACGTTCTCATCCATTTGGGATGCATCCTCTGTTGACCGGAGATGTTAACAATGTCCACAATATGACAAGACGCTGTTCTCTGATGAGACATACTTCCTATTGTCATTGGTAACAACAAGCTGGCAGCAGGTATGTGTGGCTAGGCTAGCCACTCTCAGTGTGCGACGGAAATGCCTCAGAGCAAGCCAAGGATGTGTCAATGCAGTGTGATGTTTCTGCAGAGAAGCCTCTAATCCTCTGAGCCATTCTAATCTGGTTTGGTCCTCCTCTGGTGCTCTGGGGATGAGAGAGAGAGACAGTGCTGAACTGAACCTTTAATGCAGTGTTTCTAACTCCAGTCCTCCAGTACCACCAACAGCACACGTTTTTGTTGTGGTCCCAGACAAGCACACCTGATTCAACTTGCCAACTAATCATCAAGCACTCAATGAGTTGAATCAGATGAGTTTGTCTCGAGGACTGGAGTTGGGAAAAAGTGCTTTAATTAACCTAAAGAAAACTTATTTCCAAGCCTATTTACTGCCTGTTCTCTGTTGCTACTCTACCCAATCTCCAGTCTGTAAGACGTGTTGTTACTCCAAGGTCAACGGAGGTCAGAGCATCAGAGAGCGCATCCCAAATGACACCCTGTTACTTATATAGTGCACTACTTTTGACCAGGGCCCATAGTGCTATGGTCAAAAGTAGTGCACTACATAGGGAATAGGGTGTCATTTGAGACGCATAGAGAGCACCAGGCCAGCTGGCTTCCTGCCACCAGAAACACAGCTCTCTGGGGAGCAGTGTGAGAAACACAACCTGGGTTGAGTTATTCACCTGCACTGCAGCTGCCACTACCACAAAGCCCTAGCACACACACGCACACACACACACACACACACACACTGAAGCATCCACCATTTCTTCATTGCACTTCTTTAGATCCACACTCTTAGAAATAAAGGCGCTATCTAGGAACTAAAAGGGTTCTTCGGCTGTCCCCATTGGAGAACCATTGTTGGTTCCAGGTAGAATCCTTTTGGTTCCATGTAGAACTGTTTTGGGTTCAAAGTAGAACCATTTTGGGTTCAATGTAGATCCCTTTCCACAGAGGGTTCTACATGGAACCCAAAATGCTTCTACTTGTTACCATAAAGGGTTTTTACCTGGAACCAAAAAGGGTTCTCCTATGAGGACAGCCAAAGAACCCTTTTGGAACCCTTGTTTCTAAGAGTGCAGAGACGATGCAGAGCGCAGACCTTCTTCACTGAGCCCAGAAGTAGGAAACTATCATCATAATGCACAGAATTGGGGCAGACATATTCACGCCTCTCCAAAGATTGAGGGATTTTCTGTCAGAAGCCTGGAAATGTGCCATGTGCTTTTCAGCGCTGCAACAATAACCCCAAAAATTAGATAGGAACATCTCCATATGGAAAACGGATTGTCTAGATGAGAGAAAACATTGGACCCAAATTCGTTTTCTCATCTCTGTCCCAACTGGCAGAGAATGAAACATGCTCCTAACACTGTTACAGCCACTATGCTATAAGAGGTCTGCAGCATTCACGATAAGAAATATTATAGAGTCACATACAGATGCAGGATCTTAATTTGAGCCAGCAGGAAAATAATCCTGCAGCAACAGGAAATGGGAATTATTATGTGTAATATAATAAATTGACATTTTTGTAGGGGTTGATACATTTTTTGTTAGGGCAAATCAAGTCTGATATTTCAAAGTGGAAATGACAAACTTTAGAAGCCTTTAAAAACTCAAATACACTACAAATTTGCATTTCCTTTTGGGCAGGAAAATTCTCAGCAACAAAAGATTAATCAGCTTAAGATCCTACACCTGTAGCCTTGTTTCTCTCTTGTATAATACAACAGTATAACTCCTTGTTATTTCACTCTATACTGGTTGAGGAAGTGTCCCAAATGGAACCCTATTCCCTATGGGCCCTGGTCAAAAATAGTGTGTATAGGGAATAGAGTGCCATTTGGGACTAATCCTATGCCTTGCAGCTCAAAACAGAACAATAGGCAATAAGGGGATAAATAACCACAGGGCTGCCAAGCTGAAATCCTACATTTTCTTAATTAAACTATGGGAATGGAACATGTTCAATTGTCCATTACTCTCTCATGAATATATGTATGAGCCACATATCTTAGTTAGAGGCAAACTGGAATTAAATGACACTGGAATCAGCAGTTTCATAACACAGACGTGTCTAAACAGTGTTATTGTGTGGAAACAAAACACAAAGCGGATTTGAGTTCTTTAGGAAAGCATCATTATGTTGTCATCCAGAGTGACATTTATTTATTTTCTAGCTATAGAGCCCCAAAGTGGAGGTGTCATAATACCCATAAAACCTAGCGGTCAAACAGGGAAATGGTTCAAATCGTTTTTCCACTCTTATTTTAGGGGATTTTAGAAACACTTAAAATTAGGGCTGTGTTTTGTGTAGGCTTACCGTGGCGTGACGTTTGATAAACTTGCACAAGTAAGTTCACAGTATTGGCAATTTAAAGAAATGTAGCTACTTTATTCATTGCTACATTTAGCTAACATTAGATAGTTAATCCAGAGATTCTTACCTTTGACTCGATTTGGCCTTCTAGTCCAGATCATCATGGCATTTGTAGTTCTTTCTGATAGCCACATTAGCAGCTAATCAGCGTTTCATTTTGGGGGGGTATATAAATCAAATCAAATTGTATTTGTCACGTGCCGAATACAACAGGTGTAGTAGACCTTACAGTGAAAAGCTTACTTACAAGCCCTTAACCAACAATGCAGTTAAGAAAATACCAAAAACAAAGTATGAAATAAGAATAACAAATGATTAAAGAGCAGCAGTACTCATTGAAGAACTCTTCGTCCAGTTTGAGGTGAGCAATCGCAGTTCTGATGTCCAGAAGCTCTTTTCGGTCATAAGAAACGGTAGCAGCAACATTATGTACAAAACAAGTTACGAACAACGCGAAAAAACAAACAAAATAGCATGATTGGTTAAGAGCCGATAAGACGGCAGCCCTCCCCTCCGGCGCCATCATTAGTCAAAAGTACAGGCATAAATATTGATAAAAGTCACCTTGACATAGAGAGATTTACACAGTTATCAAAACGCCACGCCAGGGTAAGTCTACATGGAACACAACCCTTATTTTAAGTGTTTCTAAAAAACCCTATGGGAAAAATGAATGGTGAAAAACGATTGGAACCATTTCCCTGTTTACCGGTAGGATTCATGGGTATTATAACTCATACTGTGGTACTCTATAGCACACAATATTGCATACAGCAGGTTTTTAAAGGACAAAAGAGTTTGGTCTGCTTCGTGTTTTAATTTTTGACATGGAAAAAATATTGCGGTACTGGCATTGTCACAGCCCTAGATGATTTACATGCCCTGGATGCCTCATTAGCATAAATATGCATATCTATTTCCAGACAGAAGCAGTTGATGATAGTTGAGATGGAGGGAGATGACACCAGACGGAAAGGTGAGAAGGTAAGAAGGTGAGAAAAAAGGTGTTTAAAGAGGTAATTGGAGGGATTATTGTATCTTAAATAATCCTCCCTACGTAGAAAAATCATTGGATTTGCAAAAAAGTCATCAACGTAAGGGAAGGTAGTCTTTTTTTCACCCAACATTTAACCTAAATCCAATGACATGTAAAATGTTTTGTTGATTTCACGTTGAATTCACGTGTTGACAACTAAACCAAATGTAAATCAAAACTAGACAATGAAATTACATCTGTGCCCAGTGGGTTGTATAACTTAGACACTATGTTACTCCACCCCAGAAGATAACCCAAGTGTTGAAATGATTGGCTAATGTAAAACTTTTTTTTCTTCCTTGCGGTGGGTAGGTTGAAGTTTTTTATTAATGTCTACAGAGAAGTATTATAAAATGTATTGACAAAAACACTGTCTGCATTCCAACTAACACCCTTCCAGATACAGACATAGCGCAGCCCATCTCCACTCTCCTCTTCCTACTACCCACCTCTCCTTTCCTCTTCTCCTTCTGGAAGACAGCAGGCAGCAGCCATATCCTCACCCCCACCTCTCCTCCTTTCCCTGCTCTGCTCTCCTCCTCCTCTCCACTCTTCCTCCTGCAAGACAGAAGCCAGCTGTGCCCCCATCTCGTCCCCCAGTGCCCCATATTCCCCCTCTCCTCCTTTACTCTCCTCCTCTCCTCTGTTTCTCTCCCCCTCCAGCCATCTGTAACCCTATTTCCTCTCCTCCTCCCCCTCTCCTCTTCCTACCAGCTTTGCCCCTGGTCCCCATTACCCAGAACAGGGAGGCATGGCCTACAGCCCTCTTATGCTAATGTAGGGAGGCAGTGAGCACATAATGTTCCATCAGGGCCATGCTAATGTAGGCAGCTGCCAAAAAATCCCCCATCAGCAATTCTCCAGGGTTACCACGCATGAACGACACACACACAGAGAGAGAGAGAGAGAGAGAGAGAGAGAGAGAGAGAGAGAGAGAGAGAGAGAGAGAGAGAGAGAGAGAGAGGAGAGAGAGAGAGAGAGAGAGAGAGAGAGAGAGAGAGAGAGAGAGAGAGAGAGAGAGAGAGAGAGAGAGAGAGAGAGAGAGAGAGAGAGAGAGAGAGAGAGAGAGAGAGAGAGAGAGAGAGAGAGAGAGAGAGAGAGAGAGAGAGAGAGAGAGAGAGAGAGAGAGAGAGAGAGAGAGAGAGAGAGAGAGAGAGAGAGAGATAGATAGATAGATAGATAGATAGATAGATAGATAGATAGATAGATAGATAGATAGATAGATAGATAGATAGATAGATAGATAGATAGATAGATAGATAGATAGATAGATAGATGGCCTTTGCAGTGGCTTGTGGCCCATCTCTTTAACAGCTCCTCTGGGCTTTAGTGGTTTGTTTCCAGCGACACAGATACTTCATCCCAGACACAACACAACACAACACAACATAGGGAGACAATGCAGAGAGACAACACAGAGAGACAACACAGAGACACAACACAGAGTGACAACACAGAGACACAACACAGAGTGACAACACAGAGACCACACAAAGAGGCCAAAGCTACTGGCTGCCATCTCTACCACACACTGGCTTTGTCTCAAATGGCACCCTATTCCTTATATAAAGCACTACTTTTGACTGGGGCCCTGGTAAAAAGTTGTGCACTATGTAAGGAATAGGTGTGCAATTTGAGACACATACACTGACTCCCACAGTAGCAGAGATGATCTAAACAGTTAATAAAATCTAAGAAAAGAAAATAACATTTTATTAGTCGCATACACATATTTAGCAGATGTTATTGTGGGTGTAATGAAATGCTCGTGTTCCTAGCTCCAACAGTGCTAGTGTATATTTGTCACTATAACCTGGAGCATGGTATGTAAAGGGACTACATGACACCACTATAGAGAGCAGTTGGAATGAAAAGGCAGATCACTACAGAGGAAGAGGTCTAAACTAAACAGATGTCAGACTAAACAAGCTTCGGTAGATTTTTTTCACACAATAAAATACAAAACAATGTGATCAGATTTTAAAAGGAAAACTAAAAGAACATGTGCAGGAAAGGTAGAAAACCCTGAGAGGCTTGTAAGATACCTCCCCATTTCAAATTATTGTGGAATAAATGTAAATGTGAACAAGTAGTAAATAGATGTAAAGAAGATGTAAATATATGTAAACAAGATGTAAATAGATGTAAACAAGATGCAAATAGATGCAAACAAAGGCAGGAGGGTTTCAGCAGGACTGCAGGCAGGTCTACTTTAAAGGGAATAGGGTGCCATTTGGGTCACAGTCCTACTGGTCTGCTCTGTCTCACCACCAGGCTAGCCTATGTTACTTCTGCCCCGTCACTCCGGCTGCATCGACCCAGGATTGATCCCTTCTGCCTGGGACAAACAGGAGGCTGCTCTGGGACAGACAAGCAGCATGACCATAGCGGAGGCCAAGGGGGCAGCCCCCCAGTCCCTCTGCTCTCTTTTCATCTATTATGTATTTCCACTGTTATTGATTGTCCCGAGACAGCACAGATAGACTGTGGTTCCTAATTAAAAGGCTATACTGCTGGCTGCTATAACCATTCCTTTATTCCTTGTCAGTAGATTGTACAGGGTTGATGTGTGTTGTGATCAGGCCCAGCAGCCCAAGGGCTCCACTGTAGTGTTTCAACTTCAAACCAACCGCATGAATTTAAAAACAATCAAACACGCTCAGAGGGCCTGCTGGGTTAGGGATTGTTGTTTAGAGAATGAATATTCCCAATGTAAGTCGAGATGTGTTCTAAAAATCAACAATATTTTTTAAGACTCACATTTCCCCATCCAAGACATGAGCCCATAGTGAGAGAGAGAAAACGAGAGAGAACGAGAGAGAGAATGTCTCTGTCCCAGAGTGCAACAGCAGCAGTGTGGCAACATGGCTTTAACCCAGAGAAACTCATCCAGAGATCCAGAGAAACTGGGACAACATGAATTTTAGATGCCTGCCGTGAAAAACAAAAAGAAGCATCTGAACTGAGAAGCAGGAGAAGAAGGAGGAGGGAAGTCTCCCAGAAGCCATCACCACTGAGCTGAGCAGAGCTGAACAGAGATCTGATGTTAATGTTAGTGGTAAATCAACCCCAACTCTCCTGATTGATACGAAGCTATTCCCTCTAGATCTGATACAACCACACATCTATCTATGATCTATCTATCTACAGACGACCCACCACAGGGCTGTTGTAACAGTAGACGCTTGTTTCAAATATGTCAGCCAGCTTTTGGTCTTTTGAAAATAATTTCTCTTGAGGAAAGTAACATCATGAAAGAGACATGCATACTGACACAACATCTGTTTTCATCCAGAGATGTGGAGCTGTGATGTCTGTTTCTTCACGTCAGACCCTCTTAGCTCTCTCAGTTTGAGTCCCAAATGGCACCCTATTCCCTATATAGTGCACTTCTTTAGATGAGAGCCCTGGTCAAAAGAAGTGGACAATATAGGGAAAAGAGTGCCATTTGAGATGCAATCACACTCACAGTCCGGCCCAGCCAATGGGGAGAAGGGGGATGTTAATATGTGACATACCATTGGCATGTTTACATGTTGTAACCATTATTTTCTGGCAGTGTCATCAGAACCTTCAGACTGATGACAGTTGTCTACTTCCTGGGTGAAGAGCTGACACAAGCTGAAATACGTCTGTCCATTCCTCAGACACGTTCTGAATGTCCATGTCTTCAGGTAAATGTTTAACTTAATTCTAGGAAGCTCAAATTCCACAAGACAACAGGACAGAAGTCTCCCAAGCTGTAACGTGTGATCAACCATGTCCTCATCACCTCAATATGCCTTTTAATCGGAATTGAAAGATCATGGCCCAACTAAGTACATCCAGTAAATGTGGCTGAAGGTTTCAATTTGCCTCAGGCAAAAAACATCAACATCAGTAACACATTTGTTGCGAGAAAATAAACTGCTTTTCTCAGCAAAATATTGATTTGGGGAAAAAACTAGCAGCATGAAGCCCAAACAGGGACTGTGGTGTTCCATTGTGGTTAGTTCCAGAACGTTGTTCAATGAAGATTATAAGAGGCTGCACAGTGTTGGTTTCCAAGGCTGATTTTGTGTTTAGCCTGGGATCTATCCCAATGGTACCCTATTCCCTATCTAGTGCACTACTTTTGACCAGAGACCTATGGACATTGTTCAAAAGTAGTGCACTATATAGGGAATAGCGTTCTATTTGGAACACGGCCCTGGTATTTTCTCTGTAATGCCGGTCAAAGGCTACTAATCCAGACAGGTATGTAGCGCTACAGGGGGCAGGGCGCATTAGAAAGTTTCCTGTACTAAGAAGCATTATGACCCAGAAACATAACAGATACAGACAGACCAGGCTTGTTCCCCTAATGGCACCCTATTCTCTATTTAGTGAACTACTAAATATGGGCCCAGGTCAAATGTAGTGCAATATATAGGGAATAGGGTTCCATTTGGGACTTAGCCCAATACATACCGGATTTCTGACCATTCAACTCCCAGTGTCACGCCCTGATCTGTTTCACCTGTCCTTGTGATCGTCTCCACCCCCTTAAGGTGTCACTTATTTTCCCTGGTGTATTTATCCCTGTGTTTCCTGTCTCTCTGTGCCAGTTCATCTTGTATATTCAAGGCAACCAGAGTGTTTTTCCCGTGCGCCTGCTTTTCTATTCTCTCTTACTAGTACTCCTGGTTTTGACCTTTGCCTGTTTTTCTGGACTCCATTCCCGCCTGCCTGACCATTCTGCCTGCCCTGACCTCGAGCCTGCCTGCCATTTTGTACCTCTGGAACTCTGAACTGGTTTTGACTTTTTGGATGGATATAGGTCTATGAAAGAGAGGTTGAACAGACTGGTAATAGGGGTTGCAACAATGGTGGTGGATAGTTTTAGAAAGAGAGGGTCCAGATTGTCTAGCCCAGCTGATTTGTACGGGTCCAGGTTTTGCAGCTCTTTCAGAACATCTGCTATCTGGATTTGGGTGAAGGAGAAGCTGGGGAGGCTCGGGCAAGTAGCTGCGGGGGGGGGGGGGGGGGCTGTTGGCCGGGGTTGGGGTAGCCAGGAGGAAAGCATGGCCAGCCGTAGAGAAATGCTTATTGAAATTTTCGATTATCATGGATTTATCGGTGGTGACCGTGTTATCTAGCCTCAGTGCAGTGGGCAGCTGGGAGGAGGTGCACTTGCTCTCCATGGACTTTACAGTGTCCCAAAATGTTTTGGAGTTAGAGCTACAGGATGCAAACTTTTGTTTGAAAAAGCTAGCCTTTCCTTTCGTGACTGGCTGCGTGTATTGGTTCCTGACTTCCCTGAACAGTTGCATATTGTGGGGACTATTCGATGCTATTGCAGTCCGCCACAGGATGTTTTTGTGCTGGTCAAGGGCAGTCAGGTCTGGAGTGAGAACCAAGGACTATATCTGTTCTTAGTTCTAAATTTTTTTAAATGGGCATGCTTATTTAGGATGGTGAGGAAATTACTTTTAAAGAACGACCAGGCATCCTCGACTGACGGGATGAGGCCAATATCCTTCCAGGATATCCGGGCCAGGTCGATTAGAAAGGCCTACTCGCAGAAGTGTTTTAGGGAGCGTTTGACAGTGATGAGGGGTGGTCATTTGACCGCGGACCCATAGCGGATGTAGGCAATGAGGCAGTGATCGCTGAGATCCTGATTGAAAACAGCAGAGGTGTATTTGGAGGGCAAGTTGGTCAGGATAATATCTATGAGGGTGCCCATGTTTATGGATTTAGGGTTGTACCTGGTGGGTTCCTTGATGATTTGTGTGAGATTGAGGGCATCTAGTTTAGATTGTAGGACTGCCGGGGTGTTCAGCGTATCCCAGTTTACGTCACCTAACAGAACGAACTCTGAAGATAGATGAGGGGCAATCAATTCACATATGGTGTCCAGGGCACATCTGGGAGCTGAGGGGGGTCTATAACAGGCGGCAACAGTGAAAGACTTATTTCTGGAGAGATTCATTTTTAAAATTAGAAGCTCGAACTGTTTGGGCATAGACCTGGAAAGTATGACAGAACTTTGCAAGCTATCTCTGCAGTAGATTGCAACTCCTCTCCCTTTGGCAGTTCTATCTTGATGGAAAATGTTGTAGTTGGGTATGGAAATCTCAGAATTTTTGGTGGCCTTCCTAAGCCAGGATTCGGACATGGCAAGGACATCGGGGTTGGCGGAGTGTGCTAAAGCAGTGAGTAAAACAAACTTAGGGAGGAGGCTTCTGATGTTGACATGCATGAAATCAAGGCTTTTTCGATTATAGAAGTCAACAAATGAGAGTGCCTGTGGACACGCAGGGCCTGGGTTAACCTCCACATCACCTGAGGAATAGAGGAGGAGTAGGATGAGGGTACGGCTAAAGGCTATCAAAACTGGTCGTCTAGTGCGTTGGGGACAGAGAATAAAAGGAGCAGATTTCTGGGTGTGGTAGAATAGATTCAGGGCATAATGTGCAGACAGGGGTATGGTGGGGTGCGGGTACAGTGGAGGTAAGCCCAGGCACTGAGTGGTGATAAGAGAGGTTGCATCTCTGGACGTGCTGGTTATACTGGGTGAGGTCACCGCATGTGTGGGGGGTGGAACAAAGGAGGAATCTGAGGCATGTAGAGTGGGACTAGGGGCTCCACTGTAAATTAAAACAATGATAACTATCCTAAACAACAGTATACAAGGCATATTGACATTTGAGAGAGACATAAAGCGAGGCATAAAGCAATCACAGGTGTTGATTGGGAGAGCTAGCTAAGACAACAACGGGTAAGACAACAACACCTAATCAGCTAAGACAACAACAACAGGTAAAATGGCGATGAATGGGCAGAGTGGGTCGGTTAACAACACACAGGGCCTGAGTTCGGGGATAGGGCCGACAGATAAACAAAAACAATTAACAAAATGGAGTACCGTGATAAATGAACAGTCCAGCAGGCATCAGCTATGTAGCCAAGTGATCATAGGGTCCTGTGAACAGCAATAGATGGAACAGGGAAGCCGCGGGGTAGTCGTTACTACGCTAGCACGCGGGAGACACAGCGTTTAAAGTTAGCAGGCCGGGGTAAGTAGAAGCGTCTGTTCCGACGTCCGGCAACGGCCGGTTGAGGGCACAGCAGAAGGAAATACGTCTGCGGACCAGTCGTGGTGGTACGGCGGGCGTTGTGTCGACAAAAGGTCTGGGTGTCACGTCCGTCGTATGGAGTGGACCAAAACGCAGCGGGAATGTAAGTGCTCTTCTTCTTCTTTATTTATAAAGAAAAGTGATACAAAACACAAACAAAACAACGACGAAAAAACTGTCTCGTAAGGACAAAATTACTATACAGAGAAACAACTACCCACAAATCCCATGACAAAAACACCTCTATTAAATAGGACCTTCAATTAGAGGTAACGAGGAACAGCTGCCTCCAATTGAAGGTCAACCCAATAAACTACGCATAGAAATAGAACAAATAGAACGAACATAGAAATACACTAACAAGAGCATAAACCAAAACACCCCGAAACACCCTAAACAAACACCCCCTGCCACGCCCTGACCAAACTATAATAACAAACAACCCCTTTTACTGGTCAGGACGTGACACTGGGCCAGATGGCAAAAGAGGTATTGTGGTTGTAGTAATTTCGTTTCGTCCTGGCTCGCGGCTAACTGGTGCTAGTTCGGGGCAGGGGCACTAGCCACTATAGCCACTCGGTAGCAGCTAGCTAGCAGCGATGATCCACTGCAAAGGTCCAGAGCTTATGGCAAGTATCTGGTGGAGTAGTGGATTCTAGCCATGTCCGGGAGGCATCTGCTGGGTAGCCGGGTGATCACAGAGTAGGCCGGGAGGTGGGCCTGGCTCAGGGCTAGCTTCGGGGCTGGGTCACTCGGTGGCAGCTAGCTAGCTGTGATGATCAGGAGTAATGGTCCAGGGTTTACGGCAGGAATCCGGCGTTGTAGTGGAGAAAAACAGTCCGAGGCTGGTAAGTATTATCCAGGCTAAAAAAAAAAAACAGTTGGTGCCTGTGCAGAAGGTAAAGGCCGCTAGCAGTGGCTAACAATGACTAAATAGCTAGTAGCTAATTAGCTGGTTAGCTTCTGATGGCTAGCTTCTGATGGAGGTTCTGGCTATAAGGTCTAAAAAAAAAAGAGGATCCGTGTCACATTGAGTGAGGCGGGTTACCGGAAGGTATATTTAATTTAAAAATAGAAAAGAGATTGAAAATAAATTGAAATATATACAAAAAAGACGAATAATACAAAAAGTAAACGAGAGGACTTTTTTTCTATTCTCTCTTACTAGTACTCCCGGTTTTGACCTTTGCCTGTTTTTCCGGACTCCATTTCTAACTGACCATTCTGCCTGCCCTGAAATCAAGCCTGCCTGCCATTCTGTACCTCTGAACTAGTTTTGATCTTTTGCCTGTCCACGACCATTCTCTTGCCTACCCCTTTTGGATTGTTAATAAACACCTTCGACTCTAACCATCTGCCTCCTGTGTCTGCATCTGGGTCTCGCCTTGTGCCCTAATACCCAAACTGTATATACCCACTAAGACTATCAAGCAGCATGACATCCTAAAACAGACACGCAAGCACACACACACTGCTTTGTCATGTTTAGACAACAGGACATAAGCCATGTGACAAACAGTTGCCTGAGTTTAGTCACATCACTATTACTGATTTACATTTAGATTTCAACTTAAATCAAGGAAAATATAAAGATGAGAAATAGTGATCTTACACTGAGACTGAGTGCTTAGACATTGAATGCACGGGCTGTCCTTATGAATATGGGGCTGTCGTTGTCTGCATCCCAAATGGCACGCTATTCTCTATATAGGGAGCCATTTCAAACACACTTTTATATTACTGCAGCAGCAAGGTCACTGGGGCTGGTCTCCTGGGGCCGTGTAGATGAATAAAGCTGGTACACTAACACAGTTAGGCTACACATCACAATGTTACTGTAGGACTACTGCATCATCTATAACACTGTTACTGTAGGCTTACTGCATCGTCAATCACACTGTTACTGTAGGACTACTGCATCATCTATAAAACTGTTACTGTAGGTCTACTGCATCATCTATAACACTGTTACTGTAGGCCTACTGCATCATCTATAACACTGTTACTGTAGGCCTGCTGCATCATCTACAACACTGTTACTGTAGGCTTACTGCATCATCAATCACACTGTTACTGTAGGCCTGCTGCATCATCTATAACACTGTTACTGTAGGCTTACTGCATCATCAATCACACTGTTACTGTAGGCCTGCTGCATCATCTATAACACTGTTACTGTAGGCCTGCGGCATCATCTATAACACTGTTACTGTAGGCCTACTGCATCATCAATCACACTGTTACTGTAGGTCTACTACATCATCTATAACCCTGTTACTCTAGGCCTGCTGCATCATCTATAACACTGTTACTGTAGGCCTGCGGCATCATCTATCACACTGTTACTGTAGGCCTACTACATCATCAATCACACTGTTACTGTAGGCCTGCTGCCTCATCTATAACACTGTTACTGTAGGCCCACTGCATCATCAATCACACTGTTACTGTAGGCCTGCTGCATCATCTATAACACTGTTACTGTAGGCCCACTGCATCATCAATCACACTGTTACTGTAGGCCTGCTGCATCATCTATAACACTGTTACTGTAGGCCTGCTGCATCATCTATAACACTGTTACTGTAGGCCTGCGGCATCATCTATAACACTGTTACTGTAGGCCTGCGGCATCATCTATAACACTGTTATTGTAGGCCTGCTGCATCATCTATCACACTGTTACTGTAGGCCTGCTGCATCATCTATCACACTGTTACTGTAGGCCTGCTGCATCATCTATCACACTGTTACTGTAGGCCTGCTGCATCATCTATCACACTGTTACTGTAGGACTACTGCATCATCTACAACACTGTTACTGTAGGCCTGCTGCATCATCTATAACACTGTTACTGTAGGCCTGCTGCATCATCTATCACACTGTTACTGTAGGACTACTGCATCATCAATCACTGTTACTGTAGGCCTGCTGCATCATCTATCACACTGTTACTGTAGGCCTGCTGCATCATCTATCACACTGTTACTGTAGGACTACTGCATCATCAATCACTGTTACTGTAGGCCTGCTGCATCATCTATCACACTGTTACTGTAGGCCTGCTGCATCATCAATCACACTGTTACTGTAGGCCTGCTGCATCATCAATCACACTGCTACTGTAGGTCTACTACATCATCTATAAAACTGTTACTGTAGGCCTGCTGCATCATCTATCACACTGTTACTGTAGGCCTGCTGCATCATCTATAACACTGTTACTGTAGGCCTGCTGCATCAACTATTACACTTAATGCAGGCCTATTTTATCAACTATAACACCGTTACTGTAGGACTACTGTATCATCAAACATACTGTTACTGTAGTCCTACTGCATCATCAATCACACTGTTACTGTAGGACTACTGCAGCATCTATCAGTAGCAGCCTCTGATCCATCCATCAGCCAGCCATCCCTCACCTTGTCAGCCACCCTGTAAAACAGATGTGGGATATGAAGTGAGGCAACGTGCCAGCTGCCACCCAGAGACACCACCAGCCAGGCAGAATGGTGGTTGGGCTCTGCGCTGGCTGACCAGAATAATCATATTCTAGATGACTAGTTTTCTGACCTAGTCAGTAATATCCAGAATATGCAAATGTAAATACACTATGTACTGGTCCCTGATCTTAGCATGATTGGGTTTCAGAGAAGCACTTTATGAGCATGATGTGTTATTACATATTTAATGAATTGCTGGGACAAACTACAGGAGAAGAACAGACCGCTGATCAAAACAGGTTTTACATTCGTTTTTAGTCCCCACACTCCCTCAATGGTCATTTTGCTCCCCCTATGGTCATTCCCCCCCACCTCCTCAACAGTATTTACTCTGCCTTATTTACTCATCACTGCTACAGTTGTTATTGTACATAGTATATAGTGCTATTTATATTCATATTGTTGTTGTTGTTTTTATTACCATTTACATCATTTTAATTCACTTACAGTGGGGGAAAAAAGTATTTGATCACCTGCTGATTTTGTACGTTTGCCCACTGACAAAGAAAGGATCAGTCTATAATTTTAATGGTAGGTTTATTTGAACAGTGAGAGACAGAATAACAACAAAAATATCCAGAAAAACGCATGTCAGAAATGTTATAAATTGATTTGCATTTTAATGAGGGAAATAAGTATTTGACCCCCTCTCAATCAGAAAGATTTCTGGCTCCCAGGTGGCTTTTATACAGGTAACGAGCTGAGATTAGGGAGTGATCCTAACCGCAGCTTGCTACCTGTAAAAAAGACACCTGTCTACAGAAGCAAGCAATCAATCAGATTCCAAACTCTCCACCATGGCCAAGACCAAATAGCTCTCCAAGGATGTCAGGGACAAGATTGTAGACCTACAAAAGGCTGGAATGGGCTACAAGACCATCACCAAGCAGCTTGGTGAGAAGGTGACAACATTTGGTGTGATTATTCGCAAATGGAAAAGACACAAAAGAACTGTCAATATCCCTTGGCCTGGGGCTCCATGCAAGATCTCACCTCGTGGAGTTGCAATGATAATGTGAACGGTGAGGAATCAGCCCAGAACTACACGGGAGGATCTTGTCAATGATCTCAAGGCAGCTGGGACCATAGTCACCAAGAAAACAATTGGTAACACACTACGCCGTGAAGGACTGAAATCCTGCAGCGCCCGCAAGGTCCCCCTGCTCAAGAATACATATACATGCCCGTCTGAAGTTTGCCAATGAATATCTGAATGACTCAGAGGACAACTGGTGAAAGTGTTGTGGTCAGATGAGACCAAAATGGAGCTCTTTGACATCAACTCAACTCGCCGTGTTTGGAGGAGGAGGAATGCTGCCTATGACCCCAAGAACACCATCTCCACCGTCAAACATGGAGGTGGAAACATTGTGCTTTGGGGGTGTTTTTCTGCTAAGGGGACAGGACAACTTCACCGCATCAAAGGGACGATGGATGGGGCCATGTACCGTCAAATCTTGGGTGAGAACCTCCTTCCCTCAGCCAGGGCATTGAAAATGGGTTGTGGATGGGTATTCCAGCATGACAATGACCCAAAACACACGGCCAAGGCAACAAAGGAGTGGCTCAAGAAGAAGCACATTAAGGTCCTGGAGTTGCCTGGCCAGTCTCCAGACCTTAATCTCATAGAAAATCTGTGGAGGGAGTTGAAGGTTTGAGTTGCCAAACGTCAGCCTCGAAACCTTAATGACTCGGAGAAGATCTGCAAAGAGGAGTGGGACATAATCCCTCCTGAGATGTGTGCAAACCTGGTGGCCAACTACAAGAAACATCTGACCTCTGTGATTGCCAACAAGGGTTTTGCGACCAAGTACTAAGCCATGTTTTGCATGGGTCAAATACTTATTTCCCTCATTAAAATGCAAATCATTTTATAATATTTTTGACATGCGTTTTTTTGTTGTTATTCTGTCTCTCACTGTTCAAATAAACCTACTATTAAAATTATAGACTGATCATTTCTTTGTAAGTGGGCAAACATACAAAATCAACAGGGGATCAAATACTTTTTTCCCCCACTTGGAACTCGAAGCCTAAGATTTCCACTGTACCCAGCAATCACACCTGCAACCCTGTACATGTGACTATTAAATACTGAATCTGAATGTTGCTAAGTGAAAAAGTCCTGATTAATCTCACCCCTCATTAAACAATCAAATTCCTGGGTAGTATTCACTAGAAACCAAACGGAAGAATACAGACCTGAACTTTTTCAATAAGAAACTGTCATTTTCGTTTACAAAACGTTTTCCATTGCAAAACGTTTTGCTACGCTGTGCACTAATGAATACAACCCTGCTGAATGAAACCCACCTAGAGGGGAGACTTAATTCATTATGACATGTTATCTTATTTAGAGCTTTATTCAGACTGGCTTCTATAGAGAAGATAAACGAGCTAACCAGGCCTAATGAGCTGAGATGATGGAAGGTGGCACCGTGGGGCAGGATACTGCCTTATAGCATCACAACACAGTGTTGTAGCATCTGTCTGATAGGAGGTTCATTATTCTCCTCCACGGGACGGTGTACAGTTGATGTGTCAGAATGGAGTTTAGCCCTTTAAGACCCAGGAGTGGTGTTCCATCATCTAGGCTGCATCCCAAATGGCACCCTATTCTCTATACTGTAGTGTACAGTACTACTTTTGACCAGGGCCCATAGTGCACTATATAGGGTGCCATTTGGGACATAGCCCTAGTCTAGATCGAGGGATGGCCAACTTCAGTTCTCAGCCATATTTAACCTTTTATTTTAACTAGGCAAGTCAGTTAAGAACAATTGATTTTTCACAATGACAGCCTAGGAACAGTGCCTTGTTCAGGGGCAGAATGACAGATTTTTTACTTGTCAGCTCGGGGATTTGATCTAGCAAACTTTCGGTTACTGGCCCAACGCTCTAACCACTTCGGCTACCTGCCCCCCAAAATACCCTAGTTATTCATAACACTAGCTAGATTCAACATGCCAGTCCATATGTTCAGGATGCATGTACACATCAAGATAATGTGTACAAGGTTTTTACAAGGCCTCACACGATAGATCACAATGGTCGAGTTCCTTCCCAATTACATTGCAGATACATGCAAGATCTTACAATGCCTGGATAGGTACTGTATTTTTAACATATCAGCTAACCACATCACATGATATTACCCTCTGATGCCCGACTGCATAGTCGATGATGATGACATAGCACGCAACCATTGGTTGACTCAATGCAACGCCTGCAAATCTAGTCGGGCAGGAACTTGACCTATATCTCTCCTCCCCTCCTACTCCACATCTTCCTACTCCTCCTTTCATCCACTCATCATTGTCAACCTGATCCTACTTGACTCTGCTCTCTGTCTCTCCACGTCTCTCTCTCCATTGTTCTGTAATTAGACTGGTCTCTGTTCAGAGTCCTGACCCTCTGAATCATTCATTCATACATACATACATGAGAGACACGATTAGCATTATATTAGCATTATGCTAAAATGTTCCCTCCATCCCACTGTCTCTCTCCAATTGAGACCGTGCTGCTACGGTATGTGGTCATCCAACCTCAAGTGAACTGTGGGGATATGAATCACAGACAGATGCAGCCCTGCACACTCATATGTTGCGTCCCAAATAGCCCTCTATTCTCTTTATAGTATACTGGTCAAAAGTAGTCCACTGTATCAGGAATAGGGTGCCATTTGGAATGCATGCTACATCTCTACCCTAGCCAGCTTGTGTCTGTTTTCCATTACAGCAATCACCTTTTTAGATTCCATTTTTGCTCTTTAACAATCCCTAATTGAGAGTTATGCTATTCATTCTAGTTCTCATGTACTGTAGTTTGTCCTGCCTGATGACAGAGACGTGTTAATGGAACCATTCGTTAGAGAGGAGACATTACTCAGAAAGAAATGGAATGTTCTCGATACAGAACAGTTCATCATCATACACACTGTTTCATCATACCAGGGGCACATTAAAAACACACCTCCTGACATGCAGCACTAAAAACCATCACATGAAACACAGTATGTTCACACATGGAACTCTATTCCTATTGTTCACTACTTTTGACCATAGGGCTCTGGTCAAACATAGTGCACTATATAGGAAATAGAGTGCCATTTGAGACTCAACTACAATTTCCACTTCTACAAGGAGTTGATGGATGATGGTTAATAAAGACAGATTTTCCATTCAACACATCTCTCTACAAATGAAAGCTATCATATGAAACAACTATAGCCTAGTAGGACTAATATTTCACCATTTACCCAGATATATTAGACAGGAAGCCTAAGAGGCCAAATGGGAACTATTAGTGAAATTTGATGATTGAATGGACTGGTTCCATCTTCATACCTGCAACAGCTACCACTAAGGTTGCCTCTTATGCTTCTACACCTGCATTGCTTGCGGTTTGGGGTTTTAGGCTGGGTTTCTGTACAGCACTTTGTGACATCGGCTGATGTAAAAAGGGCTTTATAAATACATTTGATTGATTGATTGATTGATTGGTGAAGTCTGAACTAGGCATCAGCCACAGTTAGGCTTTACTGTTACTACCAGCCTTCACTAGCCAATGTCCACCTAAAGTAGTTATACGCACATCTATGTCAAATCAATCAATCAAATATATTTTATAAAGCCATTATTACATCAGCATCTATTGAAGACATAGCCATGTTATTGTACTACAGAGGAATCTTCCCCATTGAAAATGATCACAGTTTAGTCTCAATTTCACACTGAGTGCCAAGTTCAACTCCACTAAGCTGAAGCCTGTTGACAGATTGGTCTATCTCCTGTAAACATTCATATCATGTTTCCAATCTGAGCTACTGCCATCCCTGTGGTCCATATGGTCATGATAATGGATTGTATTGTGGTGGCTGATACAGTATTGTGAAAGAGCTATGCTCACCACAGAGCAAAAGGGTCAAGTAAGTCTGTGAACACCATGGCATGAGTCTGCATCTGATGCAGAGGGGCTGTAGACATGTGTCAGTGTGCTGGGGCTATCTGGTGTGTTTCTTGTTCCCCTGGTGATCACAGAGCATACAGGTGGAATGGGTCTAGCAGCCAGACCACAGCAGCACAAATCTCTGCCCTGTACAAACAGACACATGCATGAACACACAGACAGACAGACATACAGACAGACACACCCCACTGGGCACAGACGTCAGTTTAACATCTAGTTTTGATTTACATTTCGTTGAGTTGTCAATTGAGTTGTGAATTCAATGTCAAATCAACAACAAATGTCACCATGTCATTGGATTTAGGTTAAAAACTTGGGTGAAAAAAAAATGAAATTCACTTACATTGATGACTTTTTGCAAATTCTATCAGTTTTCCCAACATGATTCAACGTCACTTTTATTTTTGGGGTTGAAATCACGTGGAAACAACGTTGGTTCAACCAGTTTTTGCCCAGTGCTGAACCTTCTGTGGTCCCATCCACCCCATCATGTATCTGATCTGGGCATCATGTATCTGATCTGTGTGTTCTAAATATTGCAAATGGGTCATGTTATGTTAGTAGTCATCTTCAGATGTTGAAGTGTTGTCTAACAAGCACAAACTCAAATGAGGAAACAGTCACACTACATAAGAGTTCAGAGTAATGCCTCAATCCCCAATAAGAATGAACCCCATCTCTAATAACACCCTATCTGTAATCTCTAGTTACAGGGTCTCTAGACTACAATATCAGACCTGTACAGAACAGAACACATGCAGCAGCTGCAACCCCCGTTTTGCCAGGCATCGAGTCATCCACTGAGACCCGTACCCTTTATTATGGTGCTACAATGTAGCGCTCTGTGCGTGTTGATGATGTTGTGTTACATGTGTAAGATGCTGTTGCTGATATGGTTTATATTTCCTTACCAGGTTGAGCACAGTCTCCACGATATCCCTGTTGCTAACCTCCCCCACCTGGATCAATCCGATCAGAACCGCGAATTTCATCTTGATATTCCGGATGGGCACCTGCGGGTTGATTATCCCGCCCGGTAGAACCATCGAACCCGAGCCAGATACCATTATTTTCCCGGTACCTGAGCACCCTTGCTGCCCATGACCCGGGGGGATTTCACGGTCCGAAAGAGACACAGCTCCCGGCATCTTCACCGCCGGCCTCTCACTTGTCATGTCCTTTCAACCAGATCGATATCACCTGCTTTAATCGCTGTTCAACTGCATCAATTAATTAGGATACAAAATAGAAGATTCTGGAAGAGCCTGACGAAAGGGAAACCCCTATATTGTTTACATCCACTCTCTCTGCCGTGCGCGAATAGGAACCGCAATCTGGTAATCATTTACTGAGGGTAGAACGAGCAGTGTCCTTCCCTGTACGCAGACGTCTTCTGTTAATCTGAACAGATTGAAGCTGAACAGCGCCGCAACCGCTGCAGGGTCTCCAGGCTATAGCTCGGTCATGTTGCCCCCTGCCTGCGGGAAGAAGCGCGTCACATGAGGTGTATGTAATCTTAGGAGAGAATACTTTAAAGGGATTCAACAAAGCCTTTACAGTTGAATTGGTTGTGAATCAGTCCATCTTTGTTGTTTTATTGCTGTCTAAACTTCATTTATCAAAGCAGTAGCCAATAGAAGGGAGGAAAAGATTACTCAAAGGTTTTTTAGTGAAAGCGCCAGTAACACAATAGAGAAGGCACCTTATTAAAGATTAGATTGTGAAAAGCTTTGCGGGTAGTTTGAATAATTGTTTTATTACAGGTAGCCTAAATACAAGTGGCACTCTGTTTCTCTTTATAGTCCACTAGGCTCTGGTCAAACTTGCACTAAATAGGGTGCCGTTTGCGACTCATTCTCTGAGTTATATGAGTCATACAATGGGAGGACGCTACTCTTACCATTTCTTTTTACTTCCAGACAGCTTCAAATCATTAGAATAAATAATTTGAATTAATCACCCTTATTCCTTGTGTAATTTCTGCACAAACTACACAAAACTACACACACAGAGAGAGAAGAGAGAAAGAGAAGACACACGCACGCACGCACACACACACGGGTAAGGCTGTCTACTTGTCTTTTATTTCATTATGTAAATAGGACTCCTGGTGTCTCGCAGCTCGTTGAACAGTCTGTAGATGTGGAAGTGACCTTGGAGAGTCTTCCTGCAGAACTACAGAAGAACAGACAGAACCGAAATAACAGGTTTGGGGGAAGTTACTAATATTTTGTCCCCAATGGCACCCTATTTCCTATATAGTGCACCTCTTTTGACCAGGGCCCATGGGGTTCTGGTCAAAAGTAGTGTACTATGTAGGGAATAGGGGCCACTTGGGATGGGACCCTGGTCAAAGTAATGCACTATATAGGGAATAGAGTGGCATTTGGGATGCCAAATAAATCTGTAACCTTATGAATCCAGTCTGTTTGATGAAGCTGTATTGTTCAGAAATCAGATGATGCTATCTAGTGGATAAATGAATACATTATTTAAGTGAAGATGGGAGGAAACTATATATATGGTCCAATCCCAAATCAACCCCTAGAACAGGGGTGTCAAACTTCATTCCAAGGATGGCCGAGTGTCTAGGTTATTGATTTTTCCTTTCAATTCAGACCTAGACAACCAGGTGAGGGGAGTTCCTTACTCATTGCTGACCTTAATTAACCAATCAAGAACAAGGGAGGAGCGAAAACCCGCAGACACTTGGCCCTCCGTGGAATTAGTTTGACACGTGTGCCCTATGCACTTGATTGGTGTATGCAGTATGGTGAAACATGCACCTAGCCTATCAGAGTGCAAGTTGGAGCTATTACCATATTTCTCTGCCAGTAAAATCCTCTCATATCGCCACAAGTGCACAGGGCATAGGGTCTAGGGGTCAATTTGGGATAAGCCATCTTTTGTGATCCCTCCATCATTAATCTGATTATTTCAATAAAACACATTCCGTATGTATGAAACACAAATTAAAAATGAACAACCCTGAGTTGAGAGATAAACAGACCGAAGGTTGTAATACACAGTATGACCACCAGGGAGCAACAACATCCTGTAAATAATAAATAATAATCATAATTTGGTGGGTGCTTATATTTGTCCTATTTCACACATGCATAAGTGTGTATTAATACACGTGGGATTTGTAAATAGTTTTTGGGCATATCCTAACTCCCCCTGAGACACCCTCGGAGAGTGGGGTCACAGCCAGGGTCTGCCATTTATCAACGGCGATCCTGGAGAAATTAGGGTTAAGTGCCTTGCTCAAGGGCACATTGGCAGGTTTGTCTTCCACCCTCTAAAAAAATCTGGGTGCTATTTAAAGGAAAAGTTTGGTATCACTCTGTTCTCTCCCTGATTCCATTCCACTATGTGCTCCCAGGCCTCGCTGGTCATTGTGTTCTTTTTTATTTCTTAGATTTTTTTACTCCGTTTTCTCCCCAATTTCGCGGTATCCAATTGGTAGTTACAGTCTTGTCTCATCGCTGCAACTCCCGTACGGACTCGGGAGAGGAAAAGGTTGAGAGGCGTGTGTCCTCCAAAACACAACCCAACCAAGCCGCACTGCTTCTTGACACAATGCCCACTTAACCCGGAATCCAGCCGCACCAATGTGACGGAGGAAACACCGTGCACCTGACAACCGTGTCTGCGTGCAATGTACCCAGCCCGCCACAGGAGTCGCTATTGCGAGATGAGACAAGGAAATCCCTGCCAGCCAAACCCTCCCTTAACTCAGACGATGCTAGGACAATTGTCGCCGCCCCATGGGTCCTCCGGTCGCGGCCGGCTGCGACAGAGCCTGGACTCGAACCCAGAATCTCTACTGGCACAGACCACTGCGCCACTCGGGAGGCCCCGGTCATTGTGTTGTTAACAGAAATAGGGCCAACTCACTGCCCAGTATGCTGCTATAAGGAGACAAGGGGGTTAGAACCCTTCGATGACTAATATAGCTCTAACTTGTCCTGGTCTAAGAGTGAATGGGAGTGTCTGTTCTGATGGAGAGTGCATGGGAGAGAGGTATTCTGACAGACTGGGTCTTGACTTACTTTACTTATTCCTTTCAGCTCCTAGTGGACCAAAGAGCCTCGACGGTGCTCATCTCCAGCTAACTCTTGTTCTGGGCGGTTTTCTTGACCTCATCCCAGGCGGTTTTTGCCTTCTTCATCTCTTCCTCATTCATCCCTCTCCATGTCTTTTTTAGGCAGCCTGTGACTGTGTGTGGTGTTGTGGTATTCGGGAGAGAGGTATGTCAACATGATCTGGTATATTGTTGCTGGCGGTGTCCCTGACATCACATGAGTGTTCTCTATGGTGTGGAACAGCTATGTGGGGTCAGGGGTGAAAGGTCATTAGAATGCTGGGAGGCCAGTAGATTGTTATAGATAGTCTTTTTTGGTTTGGTTAAGACAAATTCCCTGAAGATAAGTTGACTGAGAACAAAATCTCATTTACTGCAACAACCTGGGGAAAAGTTACAGAAGAGAGGGAGAGGAGGGGTGATGAATGAGCCAATTCAAAGCTGGGGATGATTAGGTGGCCATGATGGAAATTTTGCCAGGACACGGGGGTTAACTGTTACGATAAGTGCCCTGGATCTTCAGTGACCACAGAGTCAGCACACCTGTTTAACGTCCCATCTGAAAGACAGCACCCTACACAGGGCAATGTTCCCAATCACTACCCTGGGGCATTAGGATCAGTTTTTTACTTATTTTTACCAAAAGAAAGTTTGACTGGCCCTCCAACACCACTTTCAGCAGCATCTGGTCTCCCATCCAGGGACCAACCAAGATTGACCCTGCTTAGCTTCAGAGGCAAGCCAGCTGTTGGATGCAGGGTGGTATAGAGTAAAGGCTTAGAATGCATCCCACATGGCACCAAACCAGGACTTTGGTCAAAAGTAGTGCACTATGTAGTGAATAGTGTGCCATTTGGGATGTGAAGTAGAGAACACACCATGTGAGGTGAGGTGTTGACTAGTGGAACATACAACTTTGAAAATAAACAAACTGCAAGTGGAGTGAAAAGAGAGCGACTTTCAATTAAGCAAATTCCATTCGAGAAATTAAGTTTCTATTCTAATCCATTCTAATTGCATTTGTCTGTGTAAAAATAATAAACACGCAATATAAACGTTTCATTTTTTTTTTTTACGTTGTTTAATTAAAAAATCTGGTCTCTGGAACTAAACTGAAGCTCAGTCCAGCCAGCTCTCTACAGCAGGTCTGGAGATCAAACCTGAGTCACATGGGCTCTGTCCCAAATGGCATCCTATTCCCTATATAGTGCACTACTTTTGACCAGAGCCCTAGGTGGGTTCTTTTAAAAAGTGGTGCACTATATAGGATATAAGGTGCCATTTAGGATGCAGACATAGTTTTCAACCTTAAACACTAAGGTCATATAGAATAACATTACAGCCATTCAGACACACACAGCACTGTTAAAGCCCAGTAAAACCAGTTTACAGATTAGTACCGTATGAATTACAATAACAATGACACAATGCAGGAATCAATATATAAGTTGTAGCATTAAGCCTTTCAAATATACAGTATATACAGCTAGTATGCTTGTATGTATGTTTTCACACACACAGATATATACAGACACATGCGTGCACACACAGCATATCTAACATAAAGCATTACATTTTACATGAATCAAATAACATACAGCTTCCCAGAAGCCTTGAAGAGCTTAAATGTCCTAGACATAACTGTAATACTAAATACTAATGGACATTGGGAGCATCATTCTGTTCTCCTTTCGGTCATAATAATACAAATAATAATAATAATAATAGGGTCATTCTAATAATTTTATAATAACATCATAATAACGTCTTAATAACATCCAGCACCTAAGGAGGTCTTCTTGTGTCATTGTGCAGAGAGTCCAGAGAAGCTCCATACTCTCTTCGGTCTCTGTGTTCTGGCATCACATTTCAAGACAGACCAACATGAAAGTTAGCTTTGCACAGTAACAGTAGATCACCTGCTGGGGTTCAACAAACGGTGGTGATTAAACATGTAGAATCGTCAGGAAATAAATAGAAAATGACGACTGATGTTCGGCGGTCAGATGTGATAGGGCTGCCACCCACTGGTTTTAACCAATCGTCAGTATGGTCTATTTTATTCTTTAGCGCTGCAGCTCTGCCTATTGGCTTCAGGACTCTATGAATATATTAATATATACTCCTCTAGCACCAGACATGATTGGCAGGCCATAGAAGGCATGGATGGGTCTAGCACCAGACATGGTTGGCAGGCCATGGAAGGCATGGATGGGTCTAGCACCAGACATGGTTGGCAGGCCATGGAAGGCATGGATGGGTCTAGCTCCAGACATCATTTACTCTAGTGTAACAGATGTCACTGTGCTTCCTCGGTATAGCTTCCTCACTCACAAATCCTACTGGTCCTTGACCAGCATCTTGACAACGTCTTAGCCAACTACGCTACCGAAACGTTAGCAGTTCGATAGCACAGGTGGAGACATTTCAGGCTAGGGAGTGAGGTTACAAATCCAACTCGGTTACACTAGTTCTAGGCTAAGCCAGGTTGGGTCTAGTTCCCTCCAGGTATGTGTGGGTCTAGCTTTAAGGACGGAAGACTCTAATGTCAGATCTTGGTCTCTGGCCCCTCTGTGCTGATTGGTTGGAAGGAGTTGCGAATACGAGCAGCTTCAGCGGCACAGAGGTGACCAAAGGCCTTGTTGTACCACTCTGGACTCCTCCCCCTGGATCAACAACAACACATGGTCAGGTTCAAACAAATCCAACAACAACAACTACAACAATAACAACTACACAATCTTCTGAAAAGAATCAACTATATTTATACAGTATATGCTAAGGTATGTTAGGTGTGGACTCACTTGAGGTCCACCCTGCAGATGTGAGTGAGTCTGGATTTCCCAGAGCCGCAGGGTTCTAGAAGGTAGTTGGACTCTAGAACCACGGCCCTCACCCCACCGACCCGGGGACAGTCCTCATGTTCTACAGACACACACACCAATGCACACGTCCCCTTGGGAAGGTCAGTCCTCCACGACCTGACAGAAAGAGAGACAGAAAGAGGCAGACAGAGTCAGCGTCATTCAGTACAGACAGGTAGAACAGACAGGGCTTTATGTTGATGTGTGCTCTACAGAAATAACAAACATAGCAGTTAACATGCTCTTGGGTATTCACCTTTCCTCTAAGTTGAAATGTAAATGTCAAAATTCTAAATACAAACGCGCACACGCAAACCCACACACTCACCGTAGGACCAGGAAGTCTCTGCTAGGGTGTGGGGGCATGCGGTTGAGGACATAGTGGAACATCTCAGTGTATCTGTCCAGAGTCTCAGCTACCTTCCACTGTAGCAGGTCCACATCCCACAGGTGGCGCTCTCGCAGCACGCGGTTCAACAAAACCGAGGGAGGGGCCTCCACTTCCACCGCCACACGCCACCGCCGCAAAGGGTTCCCATCACCCACCTTCTTACAGTAGAGCTCAGTGTTGTCTGAGCTGGTGCAGGACACCCAGCCCTTAGCCTTCTCTCTGACCTCCTTCAGGAGCTCCTGGAGCCTGCTCTCTACGTAGCTCTGGTACAGGTTCTGCGGTCTGGTCTCTGTGTGTGTCTGGCAGGGTCTGGCCTCTGTCTGGTAGGACGCATCGTCCTCCTCCTGCTGTCTACAGAGCTCCTCTAAGGTGGGAGCGTGAAGGTCCGCCTCCACGTACGAGTTCCTGGACTGAGTCACCATCTCGTGGGGAATCTGATTGGTCAGAGAAGAAAGATCAATCAGAGATCAGGTCGCAATGGATAAGAGTGTCTGATAAATGACAAAACATGTTTTTAAATGGTGCAAGATAACACTTAAAAGGCTGAAGGAATAATGCTTTATATCTTACCTGTCAGCAGGTATGAGCCTTTATAATGTTTTATAATGAGACTTATAACATTTTATGACATCCAATGTATCTAAGGCATCTTAGTAGCATTGTTGATTACTAATGAAGTATTCTACTGTATTCTATTCAGGTCTATTACCTCAAACAGTCGGTTGCACTCTATGATCATGTGGGCGAGTCCCTGCGTCGCAGCAAGGTTCTCATTCAGGTCCTTCTGGTCGGGGCGTCCTGTTGTGTACTTCCTCTGCATGGCCCTGAGGATCATGATTAACAGTTACTAACACAGCAGAGGATCATGGGTAATGAGACAATTATGAACACAGCAGCTAGAGTCCATCAGCCGAGGTGCCAAATGAACGCATTAACCTTTTCCCTCTCTCCCACTGAATACAGCTAGTTAATCTCCCTCCCAACCCACCCTCTCTCTCCTGTCCTTCCTTCCCCGCCATCCTCTCCCTCTCTCTCCACTCCCTCCTCCCTGCCATCCTCTCCCTCTCTCTCCCTCCTCCCCGCCATCCTCTCCCTCTCTCTCCTCTCGGTCATCTCAACATCTCTCTCTGCATGCTATCCCTTTGATCCTGTAATCCTAAAAGAATCAGTTCCACCAGTTAGTTAAATGAGAGGTTTCTGTTTGTACACAGCGTGATGTCATAAAACACAGTGTTTTAAAGAGTACCCTGGAACTCCAGAACCTTCTTAATAAAAACAGGCCAGAACCAAATGGCCAGTCTACTGTAGTTAGTTATTCCACTGTAGTTGAACCCCTGATGCCTGAGCCAGACTCCCACCTGGTTAACATCAGTCTTCATAGAGACCTAGTTAGGAGGACATCATCACTGGTGAGTCTAAAAGGAGGGCATACTGTATATAGGATCATTATTTATTATAGGGCACAGCAAGGTGACCCAAATACAAGACCCCGTGGGTTATAGTTGTATCAGTCCATTATACACACTGTTGAAGGAACAGTCCATGGTGCCTCGTTTGGTCTTACTTTAGAGCTGATAAGGTGATGTACCGGTGTGTGTGTGTGTCTATGTGTGTGTGTGTGTGTGTGTGTGTCTATATGTGTGTGTCTATATGTGTGTGTGTGTATATGTGTGTGTGTGTGTGTCTATATGTGTGTGTATATGTGTGTGTGTATGTGTGTGTGTGTGTGTGTGTCTATATATGTGTGTGTGTGTGTGTGTGTGTGTATATGTGCGTGTGTGTGTGCGTGTAGTGTACCTGGGTGAGAGGTTGTCCTTCTTCAGGATGTTGAGGTGGAACAGGGATGGGGCCAGACACACAGCGATGTTCATGGGAGTCATCTGGTTCTCCTCCACAGAGGAAGTAACATCAGACAGGAAGCAGAGCAGCATCTGGAGCACCTCCCTGTTTTCGTCTGACATCAGCATGATGGCCGTCTGCACAGCCTGCAACCGCTGGTCCTTAGGAACATCTGGAGGAGAGGGAGGAAGGGATAGAGGGAGGGATGAATAGAAGGAGGAGAGGACAGGAGAGGAGAAGAGAGGAGAGAGAGGGAATGAGAGTGAGACAGAGATAGTGGTTGAAATTTCCAACCATGTGAGAGATACCGTAGTATGATTTGTCTGTGTGTGTGTGTGTGTGTGTGTGTGTGTGTGTGTGTGTGTGTGTGTGTGTGTGTGTGTGTGTGTGTGTGTGTGTGTGTGTGTGTGTGTGTGTATCAGTCCTTACACTGGTAGATGTGTAGGAAGGTCTCTCCCAGCTTGCTGGTCAGTAGAGGTTCAGGCAGGTCTCTGAAGAACTGTTTGACCATGTCTGCTACGTCGTACGCTGACTGGTCCTCGTAGCTGACATCATCAGGAGACGACTCATTCATCTGCCTCAGCGCCTGGATACGAGACTTCACACCAGACTTACGGAACAGGCCCACCTACAGACGGAGTAGAGCAGAACGTTCAGACAGACAGACAGACCTGGTCCAGACACTGACAGACTGACCGGTTCTACAGAGAGAGAGACTGACAATCTACAGACTACTGACAGTCTACCTGGTCTAGACACTGGCTCCTGAGGTATCGGAGGGCCTGCTGCAGACTGAGGGGGAGGGGCTGACCAGAGCGCTGGACGTGAACGATCAGAGGAACACCAAACACATTCTTGTCCTTGTAGTCTGGAACCTTCATCCTCTTCATGAACTTTGGAACCGACCTGACAGAGAGACAACACAGGATGAGTCCCATGTCTACTCACACACAGGAATAGGGTGCAGCCTTGACAAGCTTATCTTGAATGATTGATTGTACTCACCAGGTCCATCCGTGTTTGTTGGACATGGAGTATTTCTCCATGATGGCAGTGAGGCGGAGGAGAGAGAACTTCTGCAGAAGGCTGAGCTGGCCTGCTGATTGGTTGGTGATCTGGAGCGAGGCCACTGAGTGGCTGAGCCGGTTGGACATCTGGAAGCTGGGCCATCGCAGACTAATGCCAGAGAGAGAGAGGACAACAGTTAGTATACGTTCCAAATTGCACCCTATTCCCTATATAGTGCACTACTTTTGACCAGATCCCCATAGTGCACCTTTTCCCTGCATACTGTCCTATGTAGGGAATAGAGTGCCATTTGGGATGCAAGCTTGGACAATGTCAACTTGAAGATTTGTAAATGTATCAAACTACTGAAACTGGCCACAAATCATTCACTAGACTTCACCTCTAAAAGGCGGACGTTTTGAGTATTATTAAGTATTTAGCACTGTCAGTATGGAAATAACTACAAGGTACTAAACACTGAGATGTTAATAATAATTTGAGGACTATGATTCTTACCGGTTGGGTCTGGTTAGTGATGCTCCCACCCCTGAGTCCCTCCTCTCTCTGTGTCCTGTACAGTGAGTCTCAATGAGGGACACGCCGTCTCTGTCCCCGTCACTGGATGTGCTCTGTCCCTCCAAAACAGACGTCCCCTCAAAGTCCAGTGTGATCTGGCTGGATGACTTCAGACCTGCAGGCTGGATCCCCTGTCCATCCAGGCCTGCAGAGGGCAGAATGTTCTTAGACCAGTGGTCCACTATCTGCTGCAGGCCGTTGACGTGCTGCAGGATGTCATCCAGGTGGGGGAACAGGTCTTCCTTCTCCAGGTCCAGCAGGTCTCCAGTAGAGGCATAGAGGTGAGACCCAGGGACGTTGTCGTACACACTGATCCTACTGCCCCGCGGGCAGAACTGGGTGAGCGGGCGGTGGTAGAACTCCCTCGGGTTAGAGGTAGGGTGGGGATTGGACTGGGGCTCCAGGGGGTTGACGTTGTCACTGTGCCAGGGGACAGAGGCCCCCAGGGTGGGGGAGAGGCTCTCTATGGACAGGGCCTTGGGGAAGGTGCCAGGCTTGTGGTCTTTGGGGATGTGGACCACCAGGTCCTCGTAGGAGCGGAACTCGTTACGCTGATTGTGTTCGGCCACGCCCCTCTTCCCCTGGGCCACGCCACTGATCTGCTGAAGGCTGGAGAACACGGCCAAGTCCTCCAGATACATGCCACTGCGCTTGGCGTCGGACCGGTCCGTCCGCTGGGAGTGGGGCTTCCTCTCCTTCAGACTGGGGGAGGAGACAGTGCTGCCGCTGGAGTGGCTGCCCTCGCTGCTGGAGGGGCACTGGGGGGTTAGCCCTAGGATTGGTCCCCCAGTGGGTACCTCCGCCCCCGACCCGTCCCCATTGGTGATCTCCACGCAGCGCAGCGTCTTCAGGGCCTGCGGCTCTGTCTGCAGTACCGGAGCGCTGATCACCAACTTCTTGCAATGCCCCCTACCCAGCGTGCCCCGGGAACGTAGCGTCTCCATGCGATGCAGGAAGTCCTTGGCTCGGGTCCGTCCGGCGCGGCCGTTTTTGGCGGGCAGCGAGCCATAGTAGGGGAGGTGCTTAGGGAGGTGTGGTAGGGTAAGGGAGGTGGAGTCAGGTTCGGGCATGGCTGCAGAGTCGTAGTAGTTCCGGTTAGAGCAGTCTGAGTCCTCTGTGCTCACAGCCTGGTGGCCACTCCCCCCACTGCTCTCACTGTGGAGAGATGAGACCTCTGGTTCGCTGAGGTCAGTTAGAACACTCTCGCTACTGGTGGTGGTCTGCAGGCCCCGCCCCTCCCCCTCCCTGGGACTCTGCCCCTCCCCCTTTAGTCTGGACCAGCGGCGGCTCGTACACTCAAACGTCCATCTGTCACTGATGGCAAACAGGTCCTCCTCATCAGAGTCTTCACTCTGAATACACAGGAAGACAACACAAAATCAATTATCAACACATGATCACCTAGTCAGGTAGAAATCTAAACCTGTTAACAGTTACATAAACACACTCATCCGAGTCTTCCCTCTGGACACACAGGAAGGGAGAAGACACATAGCGCTGTCAGTACACTGTTATCAACACATGGTAACAAGATACAATCCGACTGATTGGTTGTAGTTATAAGCTGATGGGACAGCTGTATCTAGATATTGTGAGATCTGTGAGGGTGTGACATCACAGCCTGTCTGTATCTGTATCTGTTCCAGGAAGGAGAGGCAAATGTCATCTGCGTTTTTTTCCAAACAGTAAAAAACAGAGCCAGAGGATGTGTCTGTTCAGTTATAATCACATTACAGTTCTATATCGATCACATAATCATGACGATATAACAGCACTTATCTGGTTCTACAGCCATAAATAAACCAATAGGAAACATCCTGAAGCCTAGAGGGGCTTCCCTCCACACTGAAGGAAGAGGTGATTTGTCCCAAATGGCACCCTATTCCTTATAGTACACTTCTTTTGATCAGGGCACTGGTCAGAAGTAGTACACTCTTTAGGGAATACAACAATGGACAGATCTCACATATCACAGGATCTGAGTTAGAGGGATGGAAGGATAGAGGATAGAGGGATGGAAGAATAGAGGGATGGAAGGATAGAGGGATGGAAGGATAGAGGGATGGAAGGATAGAGGGATGGAAGGATAGAGGATGGAAGGATAGAGGGATGGAAGGATAGAGGGATGGAAGGATAGAGGGATGGAAGGATAGAGGGATGGAAGGATAGAGGGATGGAAGAATAGAGGGATGGAAGGATAGAGGATAGAGGGATGGAAGGATAGAGGGATGGAAGGATAGAGGGATGGAAGGATAGAGAGAGGGATGGAAGGATAGAGGGATGGAAGGATAGAGGGATGGAAGGATAGAGGATAGAGGGATGGAAGGATAGAGGGATGGAAGGATAGAAGGGATGGAAGGATTAGAGGATGGAAGGATAGAGGATGAAGGATGAAGGATAGAGGGATGGAAGGATAGAGGGATGGAAGGGATAGAGGGATGGAAGGATAGAGGATAGGAGGGATGAGAGGATAGAGGGATGAAGGATAGAGGGATGGAAGGATAGAGGGATGGAAGGATAGAGGGATGGAAGGATAGAGGATAGAGGGATGGAAGGATAGAGGGATGGAAGGATAGAGGGATGGAAGGATAGAGGGATGGAAGGATAGAGGATAGAGGGATGGAAGGATAGAGGGATGGAAGGATAGAGGGATGGAAGATAGGGATGGAAGGATAGAGGGATGGAAGGATAGAGGATAGAGGGATGGAAGGATAGAGGGATGGAAGGATAGAGGGATGGAAGGATAGAGGGATGGAAGGATAGAGGGATGGAAGGATAGAGGATAGAGGGATGGAAGGATAGAGGGATGGAAAGGATAGAGGGATGGAAGGATAGAGGGATGAAAGGATAGAGGGATGGAAGATAGAGGGATGGAAGGATAGGATAGAGGGATGGAAGGATAGAGGTCTGAAGGATAGAGGATAGAGGGATGGAAGGATAGAGGGGAAATGAGGATAGAGGGATGGAAGAGGATAGAGGGATGGAAGGATAGAGGGATGGAAGGATAGAGGGATGGAAGGATAGAGGGATGGAAGAGGGATGGAAGGAGAGGATAGAGGATAGAGGGATGGAAGGATAGAGGATGGAAGGATAGAGGGATGGAAGGATAGAGGATAGAGGGATGGAAGGATAGAGGGATGGAAGGATAGAGGGATGGAAGGATAGAGGGATGGAAGGATAGAGGGATGGAAGAATAGAGGGATGGAAGGATAGAGGATAGAGGGATGGAAGGATAGAGGATGGAAGGATAGAGGATAGAGGGATGGAAGGATAGAGGGATGAAGGATAGAGGGATGGAAGGATAGAGGGATGGAAGGATAGAGGGATGGAAGGATAGAGGATAGAGGGATGGAAGGATAGAGGGATGGAAGGATAGAGGGATGGAAGGATAGAGGGATGTGAGTTAGAGGGATGGAAGGATAGAGGGATGGAAGGATAGAGGATAGAGGGATGGAAGAGGGGGATGGAAGGATAGAGGGATGGAAGGATAGAGGGATGGAAGGATAGAGGAGGGGATGGAAGGATAGAGGGATGGAAGGATAGACGGATGGAAGGATAGAGGATAGAGGGATGGAAGGATAGAGGGATGGAAGGATAGAGGGATGGAAGGATAGAGGGATGGAAGGATAGAGGATAGAGGATGGAAGGATAGAGGGATGGAAGGATAGAGGGATGGAAGGATAGAGGGATGGAAGGATAGAGGATAGAGGGATGGAAGGATAGAGGGATGGAAGGATAGAGGGATGGAAGGATAGAGGGATGGAAGGATAGAGGGATGGAAGGATAGAGGATAGAGGGATGGAAGGATAGAGGGATGAAGGATAAGGATAGAGGATGGAAGGATAGAGGGATGGAAGGATAGAGGATGAGGGATGGAAGGATAGAGGATGAGGATAGAGGGGAGTAAGGATAGAGGGATGGAAGGATAGAGGGATGGAAGGATAGAGGATAGAGGGATGGACGGATAGAGGGATGGAAGGATAGAGGATGGACAGGATAGAGGGATGGAAGATAGAGATAGAGGGATGGAAGGATAGAGGGATGGAAGGATAGAGGGATGGAAGGATAGAGGATGGAAGGATAGAGGGATGGAAGGATAGAGGATAGAGGGATGGAAGGATAGAGGGATGGAAGGATAGAGGATAGAGGGATGGAAGGATAGAGGGATGAAGGATAGAGGGATGGAAGGATAGAGGGATGGAAGGATAGAGGGATGGAAGGATAGAGGATAGAGGGATGGAAGGATAGAGGGATGGAAGGATAGAGGGATGGAAGGATAGAGGGATGTGAGTTAGAGGGATGGAAGGATAGAGGGATGGAAGGATAGAGGATAGAGGGATGGAAGGATAGAGGGATGGAAGGATAGAGGGATGGAAGGATAGAGGGATGGAAGGATAGAGGATAGAGGGATGGAAGGATAGAGGGATGGAAGGATAGACGGATGGAAGGATAGAGGATAGAGGGATGGAAGGATAGAGGGATGGAAGGATAGAGGGATGGAAGGATAGAGGGATGGAAGGATAGAGGATAGAGGGATGGAAGGATAGAGGGATGGAAGGATAGAGGGATGGAAGGATAGAGGGATGGAAGGATAGAGGGATGGAAGGATAGAGGATAGAGGGATGGAAGGATAGAGGGATGGAAGGATAGAGGGTGGAAGGATAGAGGGATGGAAGGATAGAGGATAGAGGGATGGAAGGATAGAGGATGGAAGGATAGAGGATAGAGGGATGGAAGGATAGAGGGATGGAATGATAGAGGGATGGATAGAGGGATGGAAGGATAGAGGGATGGAAGGATAGAGGGATGGAAGGATAGAGGGATGGAAGGATAGAGGGATGGAAGGATAGAGGATAGAGGGATGGAAGGATAGAGGGATGGAAGGATAGAGGGATGGAAGGATAGAGGGATGGAAGGATAGAGGATGGAAGGATAGAGGGATGGAAGGATAGAGGATAGAGGGATGGAAGGATAGAGGGATGGAAGGATAGAGGGGTGGAAGGATAGAGGGATGGAAGGATAGAGGGATGGAAGGATAGAGGGATGGAAGGATAGAGGGATGGAAGGATAGGGGGATGGAAGGATAGAGGGATGGAAGGATAGATGGATGGAAGGATAGAGGGATGAAGGATAGAGGGATGGAAGGTTAGAGGGATGGAAGGATAGAGGGATGGAAGGATAGATGAATGGAAGGATAGAGGGATGGAAGGATAGATGGATGGAAGGATAGAGGGATGGAAGGATAGAGGGATGGAAGGATAGAGGATAGAGGGATGGAAGGATAGAGGGATGGAAGGATAGAGGATAGAGGGATGGAAGGATAGAGGGATGGAAGGATAGATGGATGGAAGGATAGAGGGATGGAAGGATAGAGGGATGGAAGGATAGAGGATAGAGGGATGGAAGGATAGAGGGATGGAAGGATAGATGGATGGAAGGATAGAGGGCTAAGAGGAGGAGTAGTTTTGTGTTGGCCGATATCTTCAGTATCTATTACCATAATACCATAGGAAGGTATACATAATATCCTTGCATTGACTAAAAGTGTTATACATTTATCACTGCGCAACTGAACAGGATCATAATAATAATCATTAAAACCTCTACTTACCTTTTTCTTAGGAAGGTTGACGTCTAGTTTCATAGAGGCACACTTGTTCAAGGTGTTGAGTCGTCTGGAAGAGAAACAAGCCAAATGGATGTAAACAATAACATTATCAGAGTTCATCCTTCTCTCCGAGAGAAGTCACCAGGAATAGACACAGTCAGCCAGCGTAGTTCGATCTGTTCTCCAGTCCAGGAGATAAATGACTGTGGGGCTGACGACTACACAGCCAGGACAGTCCAAACCTAATCATGCCTGCTAACTGTGGCTAATAGCTTAATGGGCAGATGCTCTGGCCTCTCTCTCTCTATCTTCCTGCCTGTCTGTCTGCTTCTGGCCTCTCTCTCTCTATCTTCCTGCCTGTCTGTCTGCTTCTGGCCTCTCTCTCCCTGACAGGGACCTAATTGGTGAAGACTGCTGAGGTCCTGAGGGGCTGAGGGTAGCCTGCTGTGGTAGTCATTAGTCTATTCGCCTGTGGTTCACAGAAATTCTCCAGCAACACCTAACGGACTAGTCTATGTTGCTTCCTCAGCTGCACACAGACTTCTTGTTCGTGCTCCCTCTTAGTCACTCTCCTTCTACCCAGTAGAGTTCATAAACACAAAGGAAACTAAGTCCCTGTTGATATTTTCTGGGCTAACAAGCTCTAAACAGCTCCATAACTGCTAAAGTTGGTTTCAATTCAATCTCACCCACAAGTTGCTAATGTAACAATGGGAATTTACAATATACCTCACAAACAGTAGGAGAATAAGGGTCTGTGGGACAGCTAGTCTGACTGAGAGTAGGAGAGTAAGGGCCTGTGGGACAGCTAGTCTGACTGAGAGTAGGAGAGTAAGGGCCTGTGGGACAGCTAGTCTGACTGAGAGTAGGAGAGTAGGGGTCTGTGGGACAGCTAGTCTGACTGAGAGTAGGAGAGTAAGGGCCTGTGGGACAGCTAGCCTGGCAGAAGGTAGGGGAGTAGGGGTCTGTGGGACAGCTAGCATGGCTGAGAGTAGGGGAGTAGGGGTCTGTGGGACAGCTAGTCTGGCAGAAGGTAGGGGAGTAGGGGTCTGTGGGACAGCTAGCATGGCTGAGAGTAGGGGAGTAGGGGTCTGTGGGACAGCTAGCCTGGCAGAAGGTAGGGGAGTAGGGGCCTGTGGGACAGCTAGCATGGCTGAGAGTAGGGGAGTAGGAGTCTGTGGGACAGCTAGCCTGGCAGAAGGTAGGGGAGTAGGGGTCTGTGGGACAGCTAGCATGGCTGAGAGTAGGGGAGTAGGGGTGTGGGACAGCTAGCATGGCTGAGAGTAGGGGAGTAGGGGTCTGTGGGACAGCTAACATGGCAGAAGGTAGGGGAGTAGGGGTCTGTGGGACAGCTAGCCTGGCAGAAGGTAGGGGAGTAGGGGTCTGTGGGACAGCTAGACTGGCAGAAGGTAGGGGAGTAGGGGTCTGTGGGACAGCTAGCATGGCAGAAGGTAGGGGAGTAGGGGTCTGTGGGACAGCTAGCATGGCTGAGAGTAGGGGAGTAGGGGTCTGTGAGACAGCTAGCATGGCAGAAGGTAGGGGAGTAGGGGTCTGTGGGACAGCTAGCATGGCTGAGAGTAGGGGAGTAGGGGCCTGTGGGACAGCTAGTCTGGCTGAGAGTAGGGGAGTAGGGGTCTGTGGGACAGCTAGCATGGCTGAGAGTAGGGGAGTAGGGGTCTGTGGGACAGCTAGTCTGGCAGAAGGTAGGGGAGTAGGGGTCTGTGGGACAGCTAGCATGGCTGAGAGTAGGGGAGTAGGGGTCTGTGGGACAGCTAGCCTGGCAGAAGGTAGGGGAGTAGGGGCCTGTGGGACAGCTAGCATGGCTGAGAGTAGGGGAGTAGGGGTCTGTGGGACAGCTAGCCTGGCAGAAGGTAGGGGAGTAGGGGTCTGTGGGACAGCTAGCATGGCTGAGAGTAGGGGAGTAGGGGTCTGTGGGACAGCTAGCCTGGCAGAAGGTAGGGGAGTAGGGGTATGTGGGACAGCTAGCATGGCTGAGAGTAGGGGAGTAGGGGTGTGGGACAGCTAGCATGGCTGAGAGTAGGGGAGTAGGGGTCTGTGGGACAGCTAGCATGGCAGAAGGTAGGGGAGTAGGGGTCTGTGGGACAGCTAGCCTGGCAGAAGGTAGGGGAGTAGGGGTCTGTGGGACAGCTAGCCTGGCAGAAGGTAGGGGAGTAGGGGTCTGTGGGACAGCTAGCATGGCAGAAGGTAGGGGAGTAGGGGTCTGTGGGACAGCTAGCATGGCTGAGAGTAGGGGAGTAGGGGTCTGTGAGACAGCTAGCATGGCAGAAGGTAGGGGAGTAGGGGTCTGTGGGACAGCTAGCATGGCTGAGAGTAGGGGAGTAGGGGCCTGTGGGACAGCTAGTCTGGCTGAGAGTAGGGGAGTAGGGGTCTGTGGGACAGCTAGCCTGGCTGAGAGTAGGAGAATAAGGGTCTGTGGGACAGCTAGCATGGCTGAGAGTAGGGGAGTAGGGGTCTGTGGGACAGCTAGCATGGCTGAGAGTAGGAGAGTAAGGGTCTGTGGGACAGCTAGCCTGGCAGAAGGTAGGGGAGTAGGGGTCTGTGGGACAGCTAGCATGGCTGAGAGTAGGGGAGTAGGGGTCTGTGGGACAGCTAGCATGGCTGAGAGTAGGGGAGTAGGGGTCTGTGGGACAGCTAGTCTGGCAGAAGGTAGGGGAGTAGGGGTCTGTGGGACAGCTAGCATGGCTGAGAGTAGGGGAGTAGGGGTGTGGGACAGCTAGCATGGCTGAGAGTAGGGGAGTAGGGGTCTGTGGGACAGCTAGCCTGGCAGAAGGTAGGGGAGTAGGGGTCTGTGGGACAGCTAGCATGGCAGAAGGTAGGGGAGTAGGGGTCTGTGGGACAGCTAGCATGGCTGAGAGTAGGGGAGTAGGGGTCTGTGAGACAGCTAGCATGGCAGAAGGTAGGGGAGTAGGGGTCTGTGGGACAGCTAGCATGGCTGAGAGTAGGGGAGTAGGGGTCTGTGGGACAGCTAGCCTGGCAGAAGGTAGGGGAGTAGGGGCCTGTGGGACAGCTAGCATGGCTGAGAGTAGGGGAGTAGGGGTCTGTGGGACAGCTAGCCTGGCAGAAGGTAGGGGAGTAGGGGTCTGTGGGACAGCTAGCATGGCTGAGAGTAGGGGAGTAGGGGTCTGTGGGACAGCTAGCCTGGCAGAAGGTAGGGGAGTAGGGGTCTGTGGGACAGCTAGCATGGCTGAGAGTAGGGGAGTAGGGGTGTGGGACAGCTAGCATGGCTGAGAGTAGGGGAGTAGGGGTCTGTGAGACAGCTAGCATGGCAGAAGGTAGGGGAGTAGGGGTCTGTGGGACAGCTAGCATGGCTGAGAGTAGGGGAGTAGGGGTTTGTGAGACAGCTAGCATGGCTGAGAGTAGGGGAGTAGGGGTCTGTGGGACAGCTAGTCTGGCTGAGAGTAGGAGAATAAGGGTCTGTGGGACAGCTAGCATGGCTGAGAGTAGGGGAGTAGGGGTCTGTGGGACAGCTAGCATGGCTGAGAGTAGGAGAGTAAGGGCCTGTGGGACAGCTAGCCTGGCAGAAGGTAGGGGAGTAGGGGTCTGTGGGACAGCTAGCATGGCTGAGAGTAGGGGAGTAGGGGTCTGTGGGACAGCTAGCCTGGCAGAAGGTAGGGGAGTAGGGGTCTGTGGGACAGCTAGCATGGCTGAGAGTAGGGGAGTAGGGGTCTGTGGGACAGCTATCTGGCTGAGAGTAGGGGAGTAGGGGTCTGTGGGACAGCTAGCATGGCTGAGAGTAGGAGAGTAGGGGTCTGCGGGACAGCTATCTGGCTGAGAGTAGGGCAGGCTGGCCTATTGTAGAGGTAAATAAGGCAGAGACACTCAGGCCAACAAGCTGCCCTGCCTAAAGCAACAACAACAACAACAACGACAACTACACGAGAGGAAAACATGACAACACATTCCTAACCAATCCCACGAAAAAAGGACAAAATGGTGCTCGATGGAAGTTTTGTGGTGTGACAGTCGTAACGTTTTACCACTCCAGATACTGTCCCATGCAGGGTTTATGTGGATTCAGTGACAGTGAAAAGCCGAAGACGTGCATGTCAATTAAGGCCGGCCTTCGCACCTCTCTGATTCAGAGAGGGTTGGGTTAAATGTGGAAGACGCATTTCAGTTGAATTCAGTTGTACAACTTACTATGTATCCACCTTTCTCTTTCCCTTTCAGATGTAGCAGAGTTAGATGAGGCTAGCCTCCTCCTGCTGCTCTGGAGCCAACAGGATACAGTAGGGCTGGAGGTCTGTGTCCCAAATGGTACCCTTTTCCCTATATAGTAAACTACTTTGACAAGGGCCCATAGAGCTCTAGTTAAACGTATGGCACTATAGGGAATAGGTTGCCATTTCAGGTTAGTTCCCATGATCCTTACAGAAGCTGTTGGAGCCTGTAGAGCCTATAGAGAGTGTTGAGGGCCCCTAACTCCTAAAGACTAAAAAGCTTTGACTATAGAGCATAATAGAGCCTGAATAACCAGGGATCAAAGAGAAAACAGCAGTGGAGAGCGTGACATACTGTATCTATCTGTTCCTCTCAGCTCCATGGTCAGTGTGAAGGGAGGAAGTGTTACTCTGCTCACCACACAGTGACAGGCAGACATTGTCCCTTGGCTCCAGGTGACCATAAAGAAGAGTCGGGGATGGTGTAGGGGGGTGACACTCACAGGGAGAAAGAGTCATAGGGAGGTGGGAGCTGGGAGGCATTGTCTCCAGGGCTAGTTTGGAATGTAGATGAGTTGCTTAAGTGTTGTTTAGCGTCACAGTGTGTTAGGTTGTGAAGGCAGCCCTTCCCTCCTCCTACCTTGGCTTCATCCCAAATAGCACCCTATTCCCTTTATAGTGCACTATTTCGACAAATTCCTATGGGCCCTGGACAAAAGTAGTGCACTATATAAGGAATAGGGTGCCATTTCAGACGCAGCCCTTCTCTCTGCTGACAGTCTCTGGGGAAAGTTTCCATAGGGCAACATGGGGAAGTAAAGGGCTGTTTTGAACCCAATCAGAGACAGTTAATGTCTTGGCATAGCAGAGGGGAAACAATGGTGAGGTTGAGCTTGACTACTAGTCTTGCCAGACAGAAGCAGGTTAAAATGGGCACAGAGGGGTATACAACAAAGCAGTTAGCCAGACAAACAACCAGAAATAACTATTGATTTTCTGGTTCATGAGTCAAGTAGACAATGCCCATTTCAATTTTATCTTAACATAAAATAAAAAGTTATTTCACTATATTTAAGTTAGCTGGCTAACGCATTGATCTTACTTTGCAGCATACCCCTCTGGTCTGCCAGGTTGGCTAATCTGTTGTGTTGTTGTTTTTTTCTGTGACATCTGTTTAGTGAAGGACTCACTAAGATGTGTGACGTGCTTGTTGTTCACAGTGATTATCGCTCTGTCAGTTTAAGCGATGTAGATCCATTTCACGTCCCTGAGGCTCAAACACTCAGCTCTCTCTGGCGTTACCTTACCGACTGTCATACAATCTCACACATTCAACGTCAACTGAATGACACTGCAATCGGTATGGAAGCAGTATGGAAAGTCCAACCAGGTTTAATCCAGTCACCTGCAGAGGGGTTCCACCAGGTCTTTGTCCAGAAAGTCATGGTCTTTCTTCACAGGAGAGATGTCGATGGGGAACTGAGAGTCTGAGGAGGAGGAAACAGGTTACCAGATTAAACGCTGCTCTCAGATTAACGTTAAAACCATTTCTCCTCAGTAGTTATCTAGCTCCTTAATAGGGCAGCTAGGCTGGAAACACGTGGCACTTTTTAACTCAGGAAGTTAAACAGAAGAGCTATGAGAAGGAAAGCACATTGTTTCCAGAGAGCTATCCAGGAGTGGGAGAGGGAGGGAGAGAGAGAGAGAGAGAGTGAGAGTGAGGGAGAGAGAGAGAGAGAGAGAGAGAGAGAAAGAGAGAGAGTGAGGGAGAGAGAGAGAAAGAGAGAGATGGTAATGAAGAGAGACAGGGTTTGCCCAAATAACGGCGCTGAGACGTTGCGCAGTAGCAGCAGCAGTATTACGTCTGTCTCTGGGTATTGGCCTCCTGTTATGTAACACACAGCTGCGTCCCAAACGGCACCTCATTGCCCACATAGTGTACTACTTTTGACCAGAGCCCATAGTCCACTATGTAGGAAATAGGGTGCCATTTGGGACGCAGACACAGATTCACTCCAGACCCTCCATATTACATTCCACTGCATTCATGTGGTACCATTAACTGTTTTATGAAAGCAACGTAGCATGGTCTGTCACATAAGGAGAAACACAGATATCAGAATACACTCAGACAGATCTGGGTGCTGGGAGCCGCAGCCGGCAGGAATTGTGAAATGGTTTCAAAATGCAGTTATTTTATACTCAATATTCACGTCTACTCATCAGTGTCTACCTCAATACAACAGCGTCACCTGAATTGAAACACTACAGTCTTGTTTCCTTTAGTGAGCAGGCTGTATATAGCTGAATACAGGGGGACAAAATGTGGATAGCAGTGGAGACTGTAGCTGCTTCTTTCCACTGATCCAATCGCAGTAGTGGTGAGGAGAGCTGGCTGCTTCTAAACCATGATGATAAAACTTTTTCTCATGACCTCTTTGTTTTAGTGTGCTGGACATGTTTGGGTAGTAAATCTAGCCAGTAACTATCCAGGCCAAAGACCAGCTGAGTCTTTCTCTCTTTCTGCAGTACCCCTGTCTCACTGTCACTTTTCTCTCCTCCCTCCCTCCCTCCATGAGAGGAGGGGACATGAGGGGAGAGGACATGACAGGAAAGGAGAAAACTTAAGAGGAGAGGACATAAGAGGATAAGAGGGAGAGGACATGAGAGGAGTGGACATAAGAGGAGAGGACATAAGAGGGTAAGAGAGGACATGAGAGGAGAGGACATGAGAGGAGAGGACATGAGAGGGTAAGAGAGGACATGAGAGGAGAGGACATGAGAGGAGAGGACATGAGAGGAGAGGAGAGAACATAAGACGAGAGGACATGAGAGGAGAGGATATGACATGAGAGGACATGAGAGGAGAGGATATGACATGAGAGGACATGAGAGGAGAGGATATGACATGAGAGGACATGAGAGGAGAGGATATGACATGAGAGGACATGATAGGAGAGGATATGACATGAGAGGACATGAGAGGAGAGGATATGACATGAGAGGACATGAGAGGAGAGGATATGACATGAGAGGACATGAGAGGAGAGGATATGACATGAGAGGACATGAGAGGAGAGGATATGACATGAGAGGACATGAGAGGAGAGGATATGACATGAGAGGACATGAGAGGAGAGGATATGACATGAGAGGACATGAGAGGAGAGGATATGACAGAGGACATGAGAGGAGAGGATATGACATGAGAGGACATGAGAGGAGAGGATATGACATGAGAGGACATGAGCGGACATGAGATGAGAGGAGAGGACATGAGAGGAGAGGAAAGGACATGAGAGGAGAGGATATGAGAGGAGAGGACAGGACATGAGAGGAGAGGATATGAGAGGAGAGGACAGGACATGAGAGGAGGAGGGGAGAGGACATGAGAAGAGAGGTCATAAGAGAAGAGGATATGAGTGGAGAAAACATGAGAGAAGAGAACATGAGAGAAGAAGACATGAGAGGAGAGGACATGAGAGGAGAGGGGACAGGGGACAGGGTTGGGTTGGGTTGGGCAGGGCAGTGTAAGAGGAAGCCAGACTATGCCAGATAATTCCCTCCTCATATAGAAACTCTACATCAAAGTTAAAATCAACAGTAACTCATTTCACAACAGAGGTTACATTTCAAATTCAAACTGACGTTTTTGTTTTATAGTTGGTCTATTATGACTTTATTACCTTATTATAACATGTCTGTTATGATCAAACCATTCTCTCTCACAATAATACATGACTGGAGAGGGGAGCTGACAGACAACTTTGTGTGTGTGTGTGTGTGTGTGTGTGTGTGTGTGTGTGTGTGTGTGTGTGTGTGTGTGTGTGTGTGTGTGTGTGTGTGTGTGTGTGTGTGCCAGTATTACATTGTTATGGTGTGTTATTGACTGATTGAGTTAACTACCTTCAAAGAGCTGAGCGTATTGGGGGAATCCTGCCGCTCGTAGCCAATCACACGCCTCCTTCGCCTCGAGTTCTGAAACAGAAGAAAACATGTCTTGTCAGTCAGAGTAACAGAAATAAACAGCATGTCCAACATAGAGTGGTGGGTAGGGGGTATTCACTGTTTCACTGAACAATTTAACTTTTATCTTTTATCAATTATGGGAAGGAAATCCATTCATTTGTCAAAATGTTTTTTGTCAACAACAACAAAAATACAGCCTGTCGAATGCCTTTATGATGAGTTGGACTAAAACACCCATCAGCAAACATCAGCACTCACCATGGAAGGTTGTTCTCTTGGAAGAACAAAAAAACAGAAGCAAAGTTGAGATTGAAACCATATAGCTGTTAGATAGTATGCAAGATAAGCATTTCACTGACAATAAAACTTCAACTTTAACTAGTACTAAGGTCATACATAGTTGGTCCCTCAGGAAGACCGACATAAAACCTTGTGACTATCTGAGGTCTGGTCTCTAAGCTTCTAACTCTTCTAGCTTGGATTATAGGGCTATAACCTGACCACAGAGCTCTGAGAGGGGCGACATAAATCCAAGTCAGGAAACACCGGTGGATCAGGATCAGGAAGACATGGGATATATATTTCTAAAACTGCACCTTAAAAATCATATCTATCATTTTTATCATCTCAACACTGCATTTTTGTTGTGTGTGTTTTTTATCTCAGTTTTACAAATAATTAGACTTGTCAAACAGAAGAAATCATGCTAAATATAGGTATCATAGCAAAGCATAGCCAGCAGATCAAACTGTCCTGGACTGGCGGTCTGATGTTCTCTAGATACACTATACAAAGGTATGTGGACACCAATTAAAATTAGTGGATTCGGCTATTTCAGCCACACCCGTTGCTGACAGGTGTATACAATTGAGCACAGAGCCATGCAATCTCCAGAGAAACATTGGCAGTAGAATGGCGTTACTGAAGAGCTCAGTGACTTACAACGTGGCACCGTCATAGGATGCCACCTTTCCAACAAGTCAGTTGGTGCCAAATTTCTGCCCTGCTAGAGCTGCCCCGGTCAACTGTAAGTGCTGTTATTGTGAAATGTCTAGGCGCAACAATGGCTCAACCGCAAATTTGTAGGCCACACAAGCTCACAGAACAGGACCGCCGAGTGCTGAAGCACGTAGCGCGTACAAATCGCCTGTCCTCGGTTGCAACACTCACTACCGAGTTCCAAACTGCCTCTGGAAGCAACGTCAGCACAATAACTTTTTGTCGGGAGCTTCATGAAATGGGTTTCCATGCCCAAGCAGCCGCACACAAGCCTAAGATCACCATGCGCAATGCCAAGCGTCGGCTGGAGTGATGTAAAGCTCGCCACCATTGGACTCTGGAGCAGTGGAAACGCGTTCTCTGGAGTGATGAATCACGCTTCACCATCTGGCAGACCTGACGGACGAATCTGGGTTTGGCGGATGCCAGGAGAACGCTACCTGCCTGAATGCATAGTGCCAACTGTAAAGATTGGTGGAGGAGCAATAATAGCCTGGGGCTGTTTTTCATGGTTTGGGCAAGGCCCCTTAGTTCCGTAGCGTTCCAGTGTATGCTACAGCATACAATGACATTCTAGACCATTCAGTGCTTCCAACTTTGTGGCAACATTTTGGGGGAGGCCCTTCTTGTTTCAGCATGACAATGTTTAATTTAAGTATCCAGCCAGCCTCCTGACAGAGCAGCTGTCCTGTAATAGAGCAGCTGTCCTGTAATAACCCTAACCCTGTCCCTTACAGGTGACCCCTAGCGGTGACCCCTGTTGTGGGGTCATGACCTGACCCTGCTGACACCTGAGGGGTGACGTCCCCTCTCTGGCTCCGAACTCTTGACTCACAGGACAAGAAGCAGACAGGCCTCTCACGTCTAACTAACAAAACAGACCCCTCTCTCTCCTCTCTCACTCCACTCTCTCCTCTCTCACTCCTGTCAATCCTCCCTCACTCTCACTTACTCTTGTCACTACTCTCTCACTCTCACTCCTCTCACTCCTCAACTTACACACCAGACCCCTCTCACTTCTCAGCCAACACACCACTCTCACTACAGAATCGATAGGCTACTATAGCAAACACGGAGAAAGAAGATGACCTAGTAAAATTCAAAAACACTTTCCAATTCTCTCCCATCTACTATGAATGAAAATACTCTCACCTACCCGGGACTGGCACTACAGACAGGTCTGTTATAGAAGTCTATTCAGATCCCAAACCTGTCCTCCTGTTCCAATATGATCCCAACTCCACAGTGAAGCTGCTACAATAGCCTAGTGCAGCGAAGCAGTATACTCCAGGCACTTCGGTGTGTAGACTGACTCGCTAGTGTTAATATCACAGCAGATCAACACAATAGGAACATCCTCCAGTCCATATCCCTCGACAGTCACCTCAACAATATGTCTAGTGTGAATAAAGAGGACAGAGGACCACTCCACTCAAAAGAGGTATCCCGGCATGTCTGTTCCCGCCCCTGTCTTTGTCTGATGCTCCGTGACGCACTAGTCATTTATCACAGTTCATCCCACCTGGGTCTCCATATAGAACGGTCTGTGACAGAGATAACCTTTCACTGTAACTTCATCTGTCCTGTCTCTACCCCACCTTTCTCCAGGCCCCGGTCTGTGGCTATACTGTACCCCACCCCCTCTCTCCAACACAGTGACCATCTTCTCTGTGACTAACCTGTGTTGTGTCTAACCTGTATCCTTACAGCGCTGTGTCCACATGTCAATGACTAGGGACTTTGGTCCATAGACCGACAAGTCTGACCACCAATTGAATAAATATTAACAGTTCCCAGCGGGAGAGGGTATGTACCAACTGTCACCCTATTCCCTATATAGTAGAACACTTTTGACCAGAGCTCTAGGACTCCATATAGATCTGGTCAAAAGTAGTGCACTATAAAGGGTTTAGGGTACTATTTGGGACGTAGAGCGTGTCCTTGGATGACAACGTCCATGTTTACCTCTACACCCACGTCAGATCCCGGTTTACTCCAACGGCCTCCATAACAGGGTCACATCACAGGTTGAGTCAACATGGGAAATCTCCCATAGATAACTGACACTAACCTGGCCAACTCTATCTCAATACAAGTCTTTGAGTGCAGTGTTGTAAGGACACATGATAGAAAAGGAAAACCTCCGGTCACTGTCACTAGTCTTAAGATAGCAGCATCAGAGGTCACAGAAGTGAAAGAACTAAGACTTTCCGTGAGTTCAGCTCTTCCTCTCTCTTCCGACTAGCCTGTCCTGCCAGTTGTACATTGTATTGAGTACAGTAGAGTTCAGGTCTTTCTCTCTCTTCCGACTAGCCTGTCCTGCCAGTTGTACATTGTATTGAGTACAGTAGAGTTCAGGTCTTCCTCTCTCTTCCAACTAGCCTGTCCTGCCAGTTGTACATTGTATTGAGTACAGTAGAGTTCAGGTCTTCCTCTCTCTTCCAACTAGCCTGTCCTGCCAGTTGTATATTGTATTGAGTACAGTAGAGTTCAGGTCTTCCTCTCTCTTCCAACTAGCCTGTCCTGCCAGTTGTACATTGTATTGAATACAGTAGAGTTCAGGTCTTCCTCTCTCTTCTGACTAGCCTGTCCTGCCAGTTGTACATTGTATTGAGTACAGTAGAGTTCAGGTCTTTCTCTCTCTTCTGACTAGCCTGTCCTGCCAGTTGTACATTGTATTGAGTACAGTAGAGTTCAGGTCTTTCTCTCTCTTCTGACTAGCCTGTCCTGCCAGTTGTACATTGTATTGAGTACAGTAGAGCCATATTGTTCTACTGCACCACATGGTGAGAGTGCCTCCATCTCCATTCTCGCCGGAGGTGGGACTGTTGGCAACAGAACAGGGAATATGATCTGGGAATTCCACTGTCCTGTCCTGGGCATTCTGTAACAGAATCTCGAGACATTCTGTTCCAACCGACGTTCCGACGTACCTTCTCCAGGGAGAAAAGGCTGGCCTGCGTCCCAAATGGCACCCTATTCCATGTATATTGCACTACTTTTGACCAGGGCCCATCAAAAGTAGTGCACTATACAGAGAATAGGGTGCCATTTGGAATGTAACCCTGGTCTGGCAACGAGTCAGGACGGGAACTGCCTGTTACTACACAACCATGGCTTTAAAACTGTGTACAGTGTAATGTTGCACCGCAACAATGACATGAAACCCAGCACGGTGGAGGGACAAAGGTCCAGAATGCCACCAGCAGTACGTTTGTTACTAAGGTGTGTGTGTGTTTGTGTGTGGCCGACTAACCTATCCCTACAGGGGATACTACTTCCTCTCCTTACGCAACATCATTCCCTTTATAGGAACATTCCCTGGCAGTGTCCCAAATGGCACTTTATTCCCTATATAGTGCACTACTTTCCCTATTGAATATATAGTCCATACATAGCTTTTTGGGACACAGTCAGTGCAGTAGGAACATTTTGTTATGGAACGAATGGAACATCAGATCTACAGGCAGATAGCTACTGTCCTAAGGGGAAGCGATGGCACACTTGGTCTGCGTGCTTCTGAAGTGGCACCCTATTCCCTATAATATAGTGCACTACTTTTGACCAGGGTCCATAGGGATGCAGACTTGGAGAGTGGCTGGTGGAGGGTTGAGCTGAACCTGCTAGTGCAAGCCCTAACCCTAACCCTAACCCTGTCTGGCTGGCTGGCTGCCAACAACATGACAGAGATGCATGAGTTCGGAATGATGCAGGCAGGTAACAAAGCTAACTGATTAACTGTTAAGTGTGTAGATCAACGCCTATATAACATGATATAAAGAAACATGCTCCTTGTTAAAAAAAAAATACAATCACTACATTAGACTTGTCCAAATTCTAAAGAAGTAGTTACACTTGAGAGATAAATTATCCCTATATTAGTCCAATCCTAAATATTCTCAACTCCGTAATGATCAGACTGTAACAAACAGTTTGTGGTTTACTCACTGGTTATCTTCATCATACAGTCATTAGGATGTACACATTCCAATACGGTGGTTCTACAGACGTTCTACAGACGTATTAGAGACGTTTTAGAGTTTCTGGGCATCTTTCTCCTCTTCCCACGCAGCAGTAAGTAACGTTAGACTCCAACTCTAGGACCACAGCCTGCTGCTCAGAGATACTGATCTTTACTGATTCCTCTCACATCCAAACCTCCCTTTTCTATCTCTTTCTCTCTGTTTCTCTCTCTTGTTCTTTCTCTCCCCCTCTCCCTTTCTCCTTCTCTCTCTCTCTTCCTCTCTTTCTTTCTCTCTCTCCTACTTTCTCTCTCACTCTCTCTTTCCATCTACCCCCAAACAGCCATGTGGCCACCCCCTGATCTCTCCAACTCCACCCCTTTCTGGTGCTCCCCCCTCTTCTCCCCTCCTTGTACCCCTTATCCCTCCACTACCCCTCCTCTACCCCTCTTCTACCCCCCGGTACCCTCCTACCCAGCTCTGCCCACTACATCTCTTTCAGCACATTTTTGGCAGAGAACATCATGCCAGGAGCCAAGCAACAGGAGCCGTGTGTACTAATGCCTGTGTGCAATGTGGGACTTTTCTCTCCAAAGATGTAATCCCAATGAAACCTCATCACTACAATCAAACGCTACATGAGAAAGAGTACAGTTTGGACCCGTGGCTTGAGAAGCCTTTACTCATCCCAGACCTTCCATCTTACCCCTCTACCACCTCCTCCCTGTCACATGGCCAGAGAGCTGGTCATTGTTCACTTTAGAGGGGGGAGTAAGTGAGGAGGATGGAAGGGGAGGGGGAGGGAGGGAGAGAGGGAGGGAGGGAAGATGGGGTGGAGGGGGAGTTTCTTGGAGTCCAGATGTTTTTCCAGCAAATCGACAGAAAGGAAAAGCGTGGGCAGCTAAAGTGGGGAAAACCAAAGCATGACATAAAACCATGACATAAACCGTCAACAATCAGCAGCCATGAATCATACTGGCATCCTCAGGCAGCGTCTAACATGGCACGAGAGAGACAGAGAGAGACAGAGAGAGAAAGAAAGAACGAAAGAACGAAAAAGTATAGATAGATAGAGAGAGAGAGCGAGCGAGAGCTGTGGCTATGAAAACACTAGTTTGGTGCACTGCTCCCCTGCTGTCTGACTACCTTGGGGAAGGCATCAGGAGTGGCAGCAGCCTGGTTACAGACAGACTACTGCTGCACACAATGATGATCACACTACCTTACAGTAACAGCACAAACACATACTCAGTGATCACATTACCTTACATTAACAGCCTGAGGCAGACAGACAGACAGGAGGAAACAGTGAGCCTCTTCTAGTCAACCACAACCACCACCTCAGATGTCTCATGTCTGAAACAAGCCAACATTTCCTCCTGTCTCTGTCTAACATTTCCTTGTCTAATAGAGTTCAGTTGTGCATGGACAATAGGAAGAGCTAAGTGAGGCTTAAATGATTGTCTATAAAGGGTAGTTTGTAGCCTGAGTGACTGGTTGTACTTAGGTAGTTGCACATAGAACCAGAAATAGGCAGTAGTAGGTCCAGTGAGAGCCTAGCAGAGTGCTGGCGAGGCAGTAGATGGATTAATAATATAGCCTAGCCGCAGGTTCTGCCGTAGCCCTCACCCTCCTCCTGTTTCCCCTCCCACCCGTCCCCTTACCCCCTACCATCTTCCAAGCCCCGGCTTCAGGCCCAGCCCCCAAGTCACTCTACCAGTGTCGTGGGAACAACGTGGGTCTGTTTTTCCATTTCAGGTTTTAATTAACCTCCCCCCATGTCTCCATCATGGTCCCCTTGCCACCCTCAGGGCTACATCCTCTGCACCACCACTACACACAATATCCCCCTCATGCCCCCATACCACAGCCCATACTTCCATACAATACCCCTCTATCGCATCCGTACCAGGAGGTGCCACTGCCACTCACTCGCTAATCTACCCAACACCATGTGTGGCGAGAGAGTGAGTGGGAGTGAGATAGAGAGTCTGTGAGTGAGTGAATGAGTGAGAGATAGTGTGAGTGAGTGAGTGAGTGAGTGAGTGAGTGAGTGAGTGAGTGAGTGAGTGAGTGAGTGAGTGAGTGAGTGAGTGAGTGAGTGAGTGAGTGACAGTGAAAGGGTGTGAGAGAGAGAAACAGAGAGAGAGAGAGAGAGAGAGAAACAGAGAGAGAGAGAGAAACAGAGAGAGAGAAACAGAGAGAGAGAGAGAAACAGAGAGAGAGAGAGAGAGAAACAGAGAGAGAGAGAGAGAAACAGAGAGAGAGAGAGAGAGAAACAGAGAGAGAGACGGAGAGAGACAGAGAGAGAGGGAGAGAGACAGAGAGAGAGAGAGAGAGGAGAGAGAGAGAGAGAGAGAGAGAGAGAGAGAGAGAGAGAGAGAGAGAGAGAGCTTATTGATTGTCAGTGTCAACAGCAGGATAACAGGAGGACATAAACTACAAATCTGAAGAATGCAGGCTGCTGTTGTTAACCTGGTCTTGTCCCAAATGGCACCCTATTCCCTACAATGTTAGGAAAAAGGTTCCTATCTAGAACCGAAAAGGGATCTTCGGTTGTCCCCATAGCAGAACCCTTTGAAGAACCCCTTTTGGTAATCCTTTTCGGTCCATGTAAAAACCCTTTCCACATAGGGTTCTTAATGGAACCAAAAAGGATTTTACATGGAATCAAAAAGGCTTCTCCTATGGGGACAGCCAAAGAACCCTTTTGGAACCCATTTTTCGAAGCGTGTATATAGTGCAATACTTTTGACCAAAGTCCTATGGACCCTGGTTAAAAGTAGTGCACTATAAAGGGAATAGGATATCATTTGGGATGCATACCAGGCCCGAAGCCTGCCGACTGGGTCAGAAGTCATTTTCTCTGAAGGGCCTGTACTGTATGTATGGAGCAGTGTATGTGAGCGGAGTTGAGCTGTCGGAAATCCCGTACTGTATGTATGGAGCAGAGTATGTGAGTGGAGTTGAGCTGTCGGAAATCCCGTACTCTATGTATGGAGCAGAATATGTGAGCGGAGTTGAGCTGTCGGAAATCCCGTACTGTATGTATGGAGCAGAGTATGTGAGTGGAGTTGAGCTGTTGGAAATCCCGTACTGTATGTATGGAGCAGAGTATGTGAGCGGAGTTGAGCTGTCGGAAATCCCGTACTGTATGTATGGAGCAGAGTATGTGAGTGGAGTTGAGCTGTTGGAAATCCCGTACTGTATGTATGGAGCAGAGTATGTGAGCGGAGTTGAGCTGTCGGAAATCCCGTACTCTATGTATGGAGCAGAATATGTGAGCGGAGTTGAGCTGTCGGAAATCCCGTACTGTACGTATGGAGCAGAGTATGTGAGCGGAGTTGAGCTGTCGGATATCCCGTACTGTATGTATGGAGCAGAGTATGTGAGTGGAGTTGAGCTGTCGGAAATCCCGTACTCTATGTATGGAGCAGAATATGTGAGCGGAGTTGAGCTGTCGGAAATCCCGTACTGTACGTATGGAGCAGAGTATGTGAGCGGAGTTGAGCTGTCGGATATCCCGTACTGTATGTATGGAGCAGAATATGTGAGCGGAGTTGAGCCGTCGGAAATCCCGCTCATTGCTCACTGAGCATGTCCTTTCCAACCGCTCCGCTAAAAACCGCTCCGCGCTCACAGGAAAAAAAAACAGCCCCACCAAATTCGCTCTAATCATTAAAATCACAATTGAACCAACACCCATCTATTTTCTGACTACCTAGCTCTACCATTTGGTTTTGATTTTGAAACCAAACCATATGATTTGAATGAAAAGTCGTTTAATAAACATGAAAAGGTAAATGTAAGAAGCGAACATCGTTTCAAATAGGCTACATGTCATATTAAACAGCATATAAACACTAAATAGGTCAGGAGCCAGACATTATCTAGGCTATATGAATACAATTATTTCAAGGCTATTCTACAAAGAAATACATTGTGAAACATTTATTGGTGCGACACAATAGGCTGGTAGGGACATAAAGCGCTCAGCATTTAAACAACATTTTGTTTTATTAAATCATTATAGTCTATAAATTGTGCAAAGAGGCTGTGACTTACTTCCCTGTGGCTCAGTTGGTAGAGCATGGTGTTTGCAACATCTGGGTTGTGGGTTCGATTCCCACGGGGGGCCAGTACAAAAAAAACAACATGAAATGTATGCATTCACTACTACTGTAAGTTGCTCTGGATAAGAGTGTCTGTTAAATGACTAAAATGTAATTAAATACAAAAGAATTGAAAAATTCCTTATTAGGCTCAGTCGACAGTGCCTTTGAATTGTTTTTTAGAAACACGAGTTTGGCCAGAGTCTGTCTTAAGGCTCATGTGACGGTGCCTGGAGAGCCGGCCAGCAGCGGAGAATATTCTCTCTACACTTGCAGAGCCACTGGGGATGATTAACACCCTTTTGGCCACTCTTGGCAGGCTGGCCGGAGATGCAGAGGTGTTGTTTTTATGTTCCTATAGGTAGGCCTAAAGGATTTTAGGCAAAATAACCCAACCAATATGGAAAGCTCCTTGACAGTGGCAATATGCCAGGCCTATTGAGTCAAAATCAATTATGGCCTATTGAGTTAAAATCAATTATGGCCTATTGAGTCAAAATCAATTATGGCCTATTGAGTCAAAATCAATTATGGCCTATTGAGTCAAAATCAATTATGGCCTATTGAGTCAAAATCAATTATGGCCTATTGAGTCAAAATCAATTATGGCCTATTGAGTCGATAATAGAACGGAAATGAACGCAACATTTAAGAGATCTGATGTTTAGTTTATAAATACTTTGCTACAATGACACACTTAGTTATCTATCCACCTAGTCGTTCTTTTCTTTTAGCATGTGTACGTAGTATGTACACCATCATGCTTCAGGATGCTTGTCTTTTCAGATTCCACAATGATTATTTAATTGTGGACACTACATCACTGCACTCTGGGTTAAATGTGGAAGACACATTTCAGTTGAATGGATTCAGTTGTACAACTGACTAGGTATCCCCCTTTCCCTTTCCTCTCTTGCTCTTGGTCCTAATCTTTGTCACATTGATTTAGCACCTGTGTGTTCTATCAGTTTCTTTATGAAAATATTTTGTGAACTCCATGACAGTAGCTAAAGCAAGGGGCTATAGCAGCACACAAGTAGACTACAGATGCATGCTGGGCCGGGCATTCTCTGAGCTTGTGAAGTGAGCGCTACTGGAGCGAAATTGGAGCTGGCGAGAAGGCTGACGCTCCAGCCTTTGGGAATCTCGCTCCACTCCAGCTTCGCTAACATACTCTGGTATGGAGTTGAACGAAGAACAGCACAGCTGTAGCAACACTGCATTCACCCCGTGGAACAGCTCAGAAGATCGCCCAGAAAGACCAGCCTTTCATCTGGCAGGATAGCAGCTCTTAAACTGACTCTATCTTCCAACATAGTCACCAACCCTTTCACCCAGCACAGAGCAGACTACTAATGCTATTAGAACAATAGCTACCTTAGACAACACAGTGACACATACCATGTCTCAACTACACAAGACACAAAAACACATACAACAACATACCTTGACAGTCACTCACACACCCACCACTGTCTACTATGACAATAGCACCAAAACATCCAGCGCCCACAGGGATGTAAAAACCCTTCTGACTCTGACTTCCCTACATGGCTGCTGCCCCTTTAGTTTAAACCCAGTGAACCTTCTAGAATGATGTTTCCTCAGGGGGTTAGAGACATGGGGTGTTACTTCAAGTTGTTTTCAAAAAGCAGACATCACATATGTTCTAAATCAGTGCTGCTACACGGTGAAGACTGGTCCTGATCTCAGAGATACACCAGGGCTTTCCATTTCTTCAACCACCACTGTGATTTACAGACCTGTTCCTGGCTGAGAGAAGGATGGGGCAGTGGTCTGGTCTCACAGGGTAGTGGTGTTCCCGTCTCCCCACTACTCCTGACAATAGTACTGCCCAGATCTAAACCTCACCCTGACCCACTTGAACCCATTTCTCAAGTCCTGGAAGAGAGGCCTGTACCAGGAAACCTCACGACCCCAGGCAGGGCTGAGAGAACACCTCTACAGATCCTGTCCTTCTACACTCTCCACAGCCCCTCACACCTCTGCCCCACTCAGCCAGCAGCTCCAAACAGAACACAAATCAATCAGCCATGCTTTCTAACGAAATACATACAGTGATCACTCTCAAGCTTTAGCCCCCAGCTCCAGTGTTTCCCCCAACCTCAGCCCCAAACCCCAGCCTGCTCTATAACCCCAGCACCCAGCTCCAGTCCATCCCCCAACCTCAGCCCCAAACCCCAGCCTGCTCTATAACCCCAGCACCCAGCTCCAGTCCATCCCCCAACCTCAGCCCCAAACCCCAGCCTGCTCTATAACCCCAGCACCCAGCTCCAGTCCATCCCCCAACCTCAGCCCCAAACCCCAGCCTGCTCTATAACCCCAGCACCCAGCTCCAGTCCATCCCCCAACCTCAGCCCCAAACCCCAGCCTGCTCTATAACCCCAGCACCCAGCTCCAGTCCATCCCCCAACCTCAGCCCCAAACCCCAGCCTGCTCTATAACCCCAGCACCCAGCTCCAGTCCATCCCCCAACCTCAGCCCCAAACCCCAGCCTGCTCTATAACCCCAGCACCCAGCTCCAGTCCATCCCCCAACCTCAGCCCCAAACCCCAGCCTGCTCTATAACCCCAGCACCCAGCTCCAGTCCATCCCCCAACCTCAGCCCCAAACCCCAGCCTGCTCTATAACCCCAGCACCCAGCTCCAGTCCATCCCCCAACCTCAGCCCCAAACCCCAGCCTGCTCTATAACCCCAGCACCCAGCTCCAGTCCATCCCCCAACCTCAGCCCCAAACCCCAACCTGCTCTATAACCCCAGCACCCAGCTCCAGTCCATCCCCCAACCTCAGCCCCAAACCCCAGCCTGCTCTATAACCCCAGCACCCAGCTCCAGTCCATCCCCCAACCTCAGCCCCAAACCCCAGCCTGCTCTATAACCCCAGCACCCAGCTCCAGTCCATCCCCCAACCTCAGCCCCAAACCCCAGCCTGCTCTATAACCCCAGCACCCAGCTCCAGTCCATCCCCCAACCTCAGCCCCAAACCCCAGCCTGCTCTATAACCCCAGCACCCAGCTCCAGTCCATCCCCCAACCTCAGCCCCAAACCCCAACCTGCTCTATAACCCCAGCACCCAGCTCCAGTCCATCCCCCAACCTCAGCCCCAAACCCCAGCCTGCTCTATAACCCCAGCACCCAGCTCCAGTCCATCCCCCAACCTCAGCCCCAAATTCTACATAAACACTTCCAGGCGCTGGAGTGGGACCATTTTCCCACACATGCTAAAGTTGTTTTGACAGCTATCTTGGAGGCCCTTCACGGAGGAGAGAAAAACATAAACTCTGGCTTTTGGAGATTTCCTTTTTCATTTCAACAAGTCTGTCACCCCTCTCAACCCACTGTGTACCACCACCACCCCTCCTCTCTGTTCAGGGATCAGACCAAACGGCGCAAATGGCACCCTATCCCCTATATAGGGCCCATAGGGCTTTGGTCAAAAGTAGTGCACTATGTAGGGAATATGATTCCATTCGGGATGCATCCAGAGTGTAAGTTGTTAACGTTAAGAGATAACTTTAGTAGTTCAGCATGAGGACATAGAAACACTCCCATACCAGACAACTAAGTTCCAGAATAGTGACAGAAGAACTAGCTTCTCAATGACTATACCTAACTCAGTAGTTTTCTTTTCTCAGAAGAGCGAGGACATCAAACATAGCCTTTTTACCTTCTGTTGTTGTTTGTCTACGAGACAAAGAGCAGATTTATTCAACTGAACATCAGCATGACAAATTCACAGACCTGTGTGAGGCCAGAGAGATATAGAGTAGAGAGGTGTAATACCTGTGTGAGGCCAGAGAGATATAGAGTAGAGAGGTGTAATACCTGTGTGAGGCCAGATAGATATAGAGTAGAGAGGTGTAATACCTGTGTGAGGCCAGAGAGATATAGAGCAGAGAGGTGTAATACCTGTGTGAGGCCAGAGAGATATAGAGTAGAGAGGTGTAATACCTGTGTGAGGCCAGATAGATATAGAGTACAGAGGTGTAATACCTGTGTGAGGCCAGAGAGATATAGAGTAGAGAGGTGTAATACCTGTGTGAGGCCAGAGAGATATAGAGTAGAGAGGTGTAATACCTGTGTGAGGCCAGAGAGATATAGAGTAGAGAGGTGTAATACCTGTGTGAGGCCAGAGAGATATAGAGTAGAGAGGTGTAATACCTGTGTGAGGCCAGAGAGATATAGAGTAGAGAGGTGTAATACCTGTGTGAGGCCAGAGAGATATAGAGTAGAGAGGTGTAATACCTGTGTGAGGCCAGAGAGATGTAGAGTAGAGAGGTGTAATACCTGTGTGAGGCCAGAGAGATATAGAGTAGAGAGGTGTAATACCTGTGTGAGGCCAGAGAGATATAGAGTAGAGAGGTGTAATACCTGTGTGAGGCCAGAGAGATATAGAGTAGAGAGGTGTAATACCTGTGTGAGGCCAGAGAGATATAGAGTAGTGTCATGACGTTGGCCTGTGGGTAAGGTTTATGACCCCCCCATAAATACCTTCTCCCTTCCCCTCTCTCTCTGACCCTACTGAAGGACTGGAATAGCCTGTGTTAAATATAGAGAGTCTGGGAACATCAAACAAATAGGGAAAGGAACCATCTTTTGTTAATAAAACCAGTTGGAAATATGCTTGATAACGTAATGAGTATGTATGTCAGTTCATTGTTATCTGAGACATTATGATTGATGGCAGGACGACATAAACTGTACCGGAGAAAGTATACACCCTCTAGTTATCAGAGTCACATGGAATTGTTATGCAATTGAAATGTTTGATATTGAAATTGTTTGTTAGGAGATTAAATGTAATTTTAGCTTCCAAATGAGAGAATTGGGTTTTCATAGGGAAAGTGCCCTGCCGATCAGTGGCCAACCCTGTGAAGAGACATGGGGTTATAAACGATGAAACCCCTCCTTTCCCCCTCTCCACTATATAAGTCTTTGACGAAAAGACATTCAGGTGTTCCAGTACGTGAGGACTGCAGCCTCTACGTTATAAGGACAGACACATATCAAGAACAGAACTAAGCCAACCTCGGCGTGAGCTATGGTATGAACTGGTATGAACTTTGAGCTTATTCACTACAGAAGTGATACTTCCTAGCCGTTGAGTTAGCGCTGCTAACGTGGGCTAGGAAAGGACGGACGACGGATCCAGTCTAACAACCAGACGAAGATACCACCACCATTGACATTCTTCCATTACCACTACAGGAAGATCTGTTGGCCAACCACGGCCAGCATCTACGACCAATCTACCGAAGCGCAGCTCAGAGTAAATATTTATTGCATTTTCCTTTTCCAAATGGGCGGTAATTTAGAATGCATAAGATAATGTATTTACCATAGCATAGCTGCTGTTTCTTTGTTCCTAAACCTTCCCGCTCTTTCATTCAAGCCCAACCCCCTTTTTCTTTGTGTAACCAGCCATGATACAGGCTCAGTCCACCAGGACGTTTTCTGTATGACATCAAGTGTATTCTGTGTATTTGTAATTCTGTGTGATTAGTTAGGTATTTAGTAAATAAATAATTAAACCCAATTTTGTATTGCTGATTCAACTTGTTAGCCAGGGTTCGTGAAGATAACCAAGAATTTATAACTTTCATGATGAGATTGAAAATAAGATAAGATTGACTGCTATCGATGTAAAATATTACTAAGTATTTTAAGAGTTTATTCAGAAGATAACAGCTCTATAAACGTTATTCTGTGGTGCCCCGACTTTCTAGTTAATTACATTTACATGATTAGCTTAATCAGGTAATATTAATTACAGAGAAATAATTTTATAAATTAGCATGTCATATCACTTAATCCGGCATAGCCAAAGACACGACAGTAGAGAGGTATAATACCTGTGTGAGGCCAGAGAGATATAGAGTAGAGAGGTGTAATACCTGTGTGAGGCCAGAGAGATATAGAGTAGAGAGGTGTAATACCTGTGTGAGGCCAGAGAGATATAGAGTAGAGAGGTGTAATACCTGTGTGAGGCCAGAGAGATATAGAGTAGAGAGGTGTAATACCTGTGTGAGGCCAGAGAGATATAGAGTAGAGAGGTGTAATACCTGTGTGAGGCCAGATAGATATAGAGTAGAGAGGTGTAATACCTGTGTGAGGCCAGAGAGATATAGAGTAGAGAGGTGTAATACCTGTGTGAGGCCAGATAGATATAGAGTAGAGAGGTGTAATACCTGTGTGAGGCCAGATAGATATAGAGTAGAGAGGTGTAATACCTGTGTGAGGCCAGAGAGATATAGAGTAGAGAGGTGTAATACCTGTGTGAGGCCAGATAGATATAGAGTAGAGAGGTGTAATACCTGTGTGAGGCCAGATAGATATAGAGTAGAGAGGTGTAATACCTGTGTGAGGCCAGAGAGATATAGAGTAGAGAGGTGTAATACCTGTGTGAGGCCAGAGAGATATAGAGTAGAGAGATGTAATACCTGTGTGAGGCCAGATAGATATAGAGTAGAGAGGTGTAATACCTGTGTGAGGCCAGATAGATATAGAGTAGAGAGGTGTAATACCTGTGTGAGACCAGATAGATATAGAGTAGAGAGGTGTAATACCTGTGTGAGGCCAGAGAGATATAGAGTAGAGAGGTGTAATACCTGTGTGAGGCCAGAGAGATATAGAGTAGAGAGGTGTAATACCTGTGTGAGGCCAGATAGATATAGAGTAGAGAGGTGTAATACCTGTGTGAGGCCAGAGAGATATAGAGTAGAGAGGTGCAATACCTGTGTGAGGCCAGATAGATATAGAGTAAAGAGGTGTAATACCTGTGTGAGGCCAGAGAGATATAGAGTAGAGAGGTGTAATACCTGTGTGAGGCCAGATAGATATAGAGTAGAGAGGTGTAATACCTGTGTGAGGCCAGAGAGATATAGAGTAGAGAGGTGTAATACCTGTGTGAGGCCAGAGAGATATAGAGTAGAGAGGTGTAATACCTGTGTGAGGCCAAAGAGATATAGAGTAGAGAGGTGTAATACCTGTGTGAGGCCAGAGAGATATAGAGTAGAGAGGTGTAATACCTGTGTGAGGCCAGATAGATATAGAGTAGAGAGGTGTAATACCTGTGTGAGGCCAGAGAGATATAGAGTAGAGAGGTGTAATACCTGTGTGAGGCAAGAGAGATATAGAGTAGAGAGGTGTAATACCTGTGTGAGGCCAGAGAGATATAGAGTAGAGAGGTGTAATACCTGTGTGAGGCCAGATAGATATAGAGTAGAGAGGTGTAATACCTGTGTGAGGCCAGATAGATATAGAGTAGAGAGGTGTAATACCTGTGTGAGGCCAGAGAGATATAGAGTAGAGAGGTGTAATACCTGTGTGAGGCCAGAGAGATATAGAGTAGAGAGGTGTAATGTCACGCTTGTTTGTAGTGGGTGAGGAATCAAATGCAGGAAGCTGCGATGCAGGGTAGTGGCTTTAATAAGCACAACGGAAAAAATACAAGCCTTCCCAAACACAGCGATCAAAGCGCACAACAAAACAAGGTGCCCCAAACACGGGGGACAAAACACTGTTGGTGCAAACACACGCCACCATCCGTCACAGTCGTGACAGTACTCCCCCCCTGACGCGCGGCTCCCGCAGCGCGCCGTCGCCGACCTCGAGGACGCCCCGGAGGGCGAGGCGCAGGGCGATCCGGATGGAGGCTGTGGAACTCCCGGGTGAGCGCTGGGTCCAGTATGTCCTCCACCGGTACCCAGCACCTCTCCTCCGGGCCGTACCCCTCCCAGTCCACGAGGTACTGCAGGCCCCTCGCCCGGCGTCTGGAGTCCAAGATGGATCGAACTGTGTACGCCGGGGCCCCCCTGATGTCCAGGGGGGGTGGAGGGACCTCCCGTACCTCATTTTCCTGCAGCGGACCAGCTACCACCGGCCTGAGGAGAGACACATGAAACGAGGGGTTAATACGATAATAAGAAGGAAGTTGTAATCTGTAACACACCTCGTTTATTCTCCTCAGGACTTTAAATGGCCCCACAAACCGCGGACCCAGCTTCCGGCAGGGCAGGCGGAGGGGCAGGTTCCGGGTCGAGAGCCAGACTCTCTCCCCTGGGGTGAACACGGGGGCCTCGCTGCGGTGCCGGTCAGCGCTCGCTTTCTGTCGCTCCCTGGCTCGTCCCAGGGATTCCTGCACAGCGTTCCAGGTCTCCCTTGAGCGCTGCACCCATTCCTCCACCGCAGGGGCCTCCGTCTGGCTCTGATGCCATGGCCCCAGGACCGGCTGATAACCCAACACACATTTGAATGGTGACATGTTGGTGGAGGAGTGGCGCAAAGAGTTCTGAGCCATTTCGGCCCATGGCACGAACCTTGCCCACTCCCCTGGCCGGTCCTGGCAATAGGACCGCAGGAACCTGCCCACTTCCTGGTTTACCCTTTCCACCTGCCCATTACTTTCGGGGTGAAACCCCGAGGTCAGACTGACCGAAACCCCCAGCCGCTCCATAAACGCCCGCCACACTCGGGACGTGAACTGGGGGCCTCGATCTGAGACGATATCCTCGGGCACCCCGTAGTGCCGGAAGACGTGGGTGAATAAGGCTTCCGCGGTCTGCAGGGCCGTAGGAAGACCGGGTAACGGAATCAGACGGCAGGACTTAGAAAACCGGTCCACAACGACCAGGATCGTAGTGTTGCCCTGAGACGGCGGGAGATCGGTCAAGAAATCCACCGCCAGGTGGGACCATGGTCGTTGTGGAACCGGGAGGGGTTGTAATTTCCCTCTAGGCAGGTGCCTGGGAGCCTTACTCTGAGCGCACACCGAACAGGAGGAGACATAGTGCCTCACGTCCTTCACCAAGGTGGGCCACCAGTATCTCCCACTAAGACCACGCACCGTCCGCTCAACCCCTGGGTGACCCGCGGAGGGAAGCGTGTGAGCCCACCGAATCAGCCGATCGCGAACACCGAGCGGAACGTACTTACGACCCACTGGACACTGCGGAGGAGTAGGCTCCGTCCGTAACGCCCGCTCGATGTCCGCGTCCACCTCCCAGACCACCGGTGCCACCAGGCAGGAGGCTGGAAGGATAGGCGTGGGCTCGGTGGACCGTTCCTCGGCGTCATGGAGACGAGACAGTGCGTCGGCCTTAGTGTTCCGGGAACCTGGGATATACGAGATGTTAAACCGAAATCTCGTAAAGAACATCGCCCACCTGGCTTGACGCGGGTTCAGTCTCCTCGCCGCCCGGATGTACTCCAGATTGCGGTGGTCAGTCCAGATGAGAAAAGGGTGGCGCGCCCCCTCAAGCCAATGTCTCCACACCTTCAGGGCTCTGACCACAGCCAACAGCTCCCTGTCCCCCACATCATAGTTACGCTCCGCCGGACTCAACTTCCTAGAGAAGAAGGCGCAGGGGCAGAGCTTGGGGGGGGCGCCCGAGCGCTGGGACAGCACGGCTCCTACCCCAGCCTCGGACGCGTCCACCTCCACTATGAAGGGCAAAGAGGGGTCCGGGTGCGCCAGCACCGGGGCGTCGGTGAACAAAACCTTCAGACGACTAAAGGCCCTGTCCGCCTCCGCGGACCACTGCAACCGCACCGGGCCCCCCTTCAACAGTGAAGTAATGGGAGCCGCCACCTGCCCAAAGCCCCGGATAAACCTCCGGTAGTAATTGGCAAATCCCAAAAACCGCTGCACCTCCTTCACCGTGGTGGGAGTCGGCCAATTACGCACGGCTGAGACGCGGTCACATTCCATCACTACCCCTGATGAGGAAATGCGATACCCCAAGAAAGAGACGGCTGGTTTGGAAAACTCACATTTCTCAGCCTTGACGTATAGGTCATGCTCCACCAGTCGCCCAAGCACTTTACGCACCAGAGACACATGCTCGGCGCGTGTAGCGGAGTAGACCAGAATGTCATCGATGTACACCACCACACCCTGACCGAGCAGGTCCCGGAGAATCTCGTCCACAAAAGATTGAAAGACTGCGGGAGCATTCTTTAACCCATACGGCATGACGAGGTACTCATAATGGCCAGATGTGGTACTAAATGCAGTTTTCCACTCGTCCCCTCCTCGGATACGCACCAGATTATATGCGCTCCTGAGATCCAATTTCGTGAAGAAGCGCGCCCCGTGAAATGACTCCATCGCCGAGGCGATGAGAGGTAGTGGGTAACTGAAACCCACTGTGATGGCATTTAGACCTCTATAGTCAATGCACGGGCGCAAACCTCCCTCCTTCTTCTTCACGAAAAAAAGAACTCGAGGAGACGGGTGAGTGAGATGGCCGAATGTATCCCTGCCTCAAGGATTCAGTGACGTATGTCTCCATAGCCGCTGTCTCCTCCTGAGACAGGGGATAAACGTGACTACGGGGGAGGGCAGCGCCCACCTGGAGGTTTATCGCACAGTCTCCTCGTCGATGAGGTGGTAATTGGGTCGCCTTCGTTTTACTGAAGGCGATAGCCAAATCGGCATATTCTGAGGGAATGTGCACGGTGGAGACTTGGTCTGGACTCTCCACCGTAGTCGCACCGATGGAAACTCCTATGCACCTGCCCGAGCACTCATTTGACCACCCCTTAAGAGCCCTCTGTCCCCACGAAATCTTAGGGTTGTGAGTGGCTAGCCAGGGAATCCCTAGAACCACTGGAAACGCTGGGGAATCGATGAGGAAAAGACTAATCTGCTCCTCATGACCCCCCCGCATTACCATGACCAGAGGTACACTGACCAGCCCCGACCCTAGTGGTCGACTGTCTAGGGCGTGTATGGGGAAGGGTTGGTCCAACTGGACCAAGGGAATCCCTAACCTAGCCACGACCCCACGGTCCATAAAACTCCCTGCTGCGCCTGAATCGACTAGCGCCTTAAACCGGGAGTGAGGGGAGAAACAAGGGAAAGACACTGACACATACATGTGACGTACAGGGGGCTCTGGGTGAGGCTGGTGCTGACTCACCTGAGGTGTCAAAGGAGCGCTCTGGCTGCCGTCTGGACTCCTAGGGGAGTCTCCCCAGCACCGGTCCACAGTGTGCCCTCTGCGACCACATGAGGTGCAGGAGCGACCCCCCCCTCCAGTCTTCCTGGCTGCTGCCCCCCCTATCTCCATAGGCGTGGGAGCAGGAGGGCTGGAGGGTGGAATGAGCAGGGCCCGGGTCGGACGTCCGCGGGCGGCCAGCAGATTGTCCAGTCGGATGGACAGATCCACCAGTTGGTCCAGTGTGTGAGTCGTGTCCCGACAGGCTAATTCCCGGCGGACGTCCTCCCTCAAACTACAACGGTAGTGGTCTATAAGGGCCCTCTCATTCCACCCTGCTCCCGCGGCCAGGGTCCGGAACTCGAGAGCGAAATCCTGCGCGCTCCTCGTCTCCTGCCTCAGGTGAAACAGCCGCTCACCCGCCGCTCTCCCCTCCGGGGGATGATCGAATACTGCCCGAAAGCGGCGGGTGAACTCTGGGTAGTTGTCCCTGGCTGAGTCCGGACTGTCCCACACGGCGTTTGCCCATTCCAGGGCCTTACCCGTGAGACAGGAGACGAGGACGCTGACGCTCTCCTCCCCCGAGGGAGGGGGACGAACGGTCGCCAGGTATAACTCCAACTGGAGTAAGAAGCCCTTACACCCAGCGGCCGTTCCATCGTACTCCCTGGGGGGGGCGAGCTTCACCCCACTGGTACTGGGAGCTGTGGGTGCTGGGGGGGGGGCGCAGGCTGTTGGACTGCCGCGTTCGAGGGGCCGAGAGCGCGTCGGTCCCAGCTCTCCAGGCGCGCCAACACCTGATCCATGGCGTTACCCAGCCGGTGGAGCAGGGTAGAGTGTTGATCCACGGTTTCCTCCATGGACATGGCTGGCGCTGAAGCTCCTGCTGACTCCATTACGTTTTGGGTACGTGATTTCTGTCACGCTTGTGTGTAGTGGGTGAGGAATCAAATGCAGGAAGCTGCGATGCAGGGTAGTGGCTTTAATAAGCACAACGGAAAAAATACAAGCCTTCCCAAACACAGCGATCAAAGCGCACAACAAAACAAGGTGCCCCAAACACGGGGGACAAAACACTGTTGGTGCAAACACACGCACTACTGAAAATGACAAAATCAGAGTGTCACCAAGCAAGCAAACAGAGAAACACAAACACGTACAAAAAACCATACATCCTACGCTAACCTAAATAACCCCCCCACTAATGACTAACCCAAAACAGGTGCGTGCCTACCTAGACCTAACCAAACGAAAGTGAAACAAAACAAGGATCGATGGCAGCTAGTAGTTCGGCGACGACGACCGCCGAGCCCCGCCCGGCCGAGGAGGGGCGCCACCATCCGTCACAGTCGTGACATGTAATACCTGTGTGAGGCCAGAGAGATATAGAGTAGAGAGGTGTAATACCTGTGTGAGGCCAGAGAGATATAGAGTAGAGAGGTGTAATACCTGTGTGAGGCCAGAGAGATATAGAGTAGAGAGGTGTAATACCTGTGTGAGGCCAGATAGATATAGAGTAGAGAGGTGTAATACCTGTGGCCAGAGGTACTGTATAGGGCAGGCTGTAGAGAGAGAGAGTGTAGAGAGGTACCTGTTGGCATTGGTGGGTCTCTGGGTCCAGATACAGGGAGAGGAAACAGACTCCAGGCAGAGAGAGAGAGATGGTCCCCACACCACACCACCGCAAGCCTGGCTGTCCTCCTGCTACTGCTGCCACCACTACAACAGCCTTACTGACTGTCTCTCTCTCTCTCTGTTCTCCCTCTCTCTTCCCTCCTACCTTCCATCCTCAGTCCTGTCTGCTCTGGGATTTATCAGATGTCACTATCCCCCTATCCCTCTCCTCCCCTCCTCCCCCTCCCTCTCCAGTGCAGTCTGTAACACAGCTGGGTTCTATGTAGTTAGTAACCTTGTCCTCCTGCTAATGGACATGCATGTGCTCCACTTTGACAGCAGCCCTCTGTAAATCAGTCCCCTATTATAAGCAGTGAGTGTGTGTGTGTGTGTGTGTGTGTGTGTGTGTGTGTGTGTGTGTGTGTGTGTGTGTGTGTGTGTGTGTGTGTGTGTGTGTGTGTGTATGTGTGTGTGTGTGTGTGTCTGTGTGTCTGTGTGTCTGTGTGTGTCTCTGTGTGTGTGTGTGTCTGTGTGTGTGTGTGCGCGTGTGTGTGTGCGTGCGTACACAAGGTAATATAATGTTTGTTTCTGGCAATGCTGTTTCCTTGTCATAATGTAAGCCTGTATACTATAATTGTCCTGTCTTTGATAGCATAGCAAACACTGTCATTTGGTTTTCCATGAGCTGTGTAATACAACTGGAGAAAGATCATCATGAATTACTGACAGACAAACAGACTCTGTTAACTCTGTCCCAGAACCACAGCTATCACACGGACAGGGCTAGGGGATCACACACACACACACACACACACACACACACACACACACACACACACACACACACACACACACACACACACACACACACACACACACACACACACACACACTCTCCATGTGGTAGTGCAGTTACACATCACTACCAGAGGAGGGCAGCAGAACGGATGAACCCAGTGACCTGAGGAAACCGAGTGAAACAGTGACGACAGGCTACTGAATCACCAGGAGGCACAACCAATAACCTCTCATCTCTAACATCTTATTCCACCCTGTTTCTGTTCCAACACATACGCACGCACACACACACACACATACAGGCACACACACAAATACAAACACACACTCCAGCTCAGGTTAATGTAAAGATCAACAGAGCCCTGGACTTCACTTTCAACAGACACAATCACAGTCCTCAGTTAATCAATAATCTTAATAAAGTCCTATTTCAGTAACTGTTACTGAGATATAATGTGTTAATTGTATACATTGTTATTGACTTGATTTGTGCCACATTGTATTGTGGAATTATTTTAGCATTTCCCCTCAGGAATGTGATTGACCTTTGAGTTGAGCTGAGCAGTGAGAGTTTTCCAGCCTGGTTCTGTTAATATATGACTTGTGTGTATCGTTACACTGGAAATCAGGTATGTAGTCAATCATTAGCCTGCTTTATGACTGGTCTGGTCTGCACATGACAGCTGTCAGGTTAAACACACAGGCTGTAGGAGAGGCATGACTGCTGCTAACTGGGACCAGGGTTATCATTTGGGCCGTAGCCTGTGCGTCACATCCCTTTCCCTATAGATATAGATAAGAAGTCATTGTCTGCCACCATCAGGGTCGTGTTGAGTAGGGCACAACGTAGGTTCTGTCACAGGCTTTCACGTCACCGTGGAAACCTGGGCTCCCAAGGCTAGGCACATCAGCATCAGAGGCAGCACCATGCTCCACTATAGTCATGAGATCTGACTGTGACATCTGCATACCAGTGATATGGTCATACAGATTTACAGTCTGTGTCGTCACTAAGCAGTATGGAACATGATCTTCCCTGTGACACAAAGACACTTAAATAGGTCCTCGGGGAATTTCCCATTAAACAGAACACATCTATTCTGTAGTATGAATACATACTACAGAATGGAGTATGTATACATGGAGTATTAGACCATGTGTACATGCACATGATAGAGCATTTCATCATGAGTCTGGACCTCTGGGTAAACGGGGAGTTGAAATAGGCTCCTTCCTGTTAAGGTATCATTAATATGATCAACATGGCTATATTTTACTGAGGCTCATCGGGGTGTCTAGCAGGCCTGTAGCCTGGTTCTATGATGCATAATAACCCAAGTCATATAGCTGCTGTACACAACCACCAAGTCACGTAATGTACACAACAACCTTGCACCTTCAGTCCACACTGCTAGTTATCATAGTCCTCCTGAGGAGACAGACAGATAGATTCACTCCAGGATATTACTATACAGCTGCCAGGCTGTAACTCCTACCAGTAGGTGAGGTGCCAACAGTGTTCTGAGCCCTGAGACAGAGGGAGAGAGCTAATGGTCTTCACAGAGAGAGAATGGAGCCCCTGGCTGCAACAAGAGATTCACAGGGGGGTCAGAGGGCTGTTCTGAAGGGTCACTAGAGGGTCAGGCTTGGGGGTCAGCTAGTAGGTCAGACTGAACAGGAAGACCTGTACCAAACATAGACCCCTCAGTGAAGACATGAAGAAAACAAACGGTGTCAGCGAGCCAGCCTTTCGTCATGGTTTAGTGTTCTACCACAGTAAAGCACCATTTCAGCCAGTCTTTAAAGCCCAGGCAGCCATCTACAGTATATCACCACTACAGATACAGGTGCAGGTATAGATATAGACATAGGTAGAGATTTAAAGAGATAGAAATATGCAGACAGTTTCTCAGGAATTTAGTCTTGATTAACATACCAGGTCCAAAGCACCAATGTCCACTACTCCAGACATTATCAACGCTAGTGATCTAACCATGACTGTTGCATTAGCTCTGACTTACAGTTGACCAATCTTCTGGCTTCCTCTCTGCTCTGTGGAGACAGAGTATTTTGCAATGGGTTTGCCAGTAGAACAACCTCCAAGCAACTTGTAGTTAGTATGAAAATAACTTTGGGTGTTAGACTGAGGAATTTAGCAAGGAATTCAAGTAAGCAAATCAAGAATCGAGCAGGAAATTTCCGTCCATGGTGGCATGAAAAGGTCATTGACTGTGGACAGAGGGGGTAGTGTGTACCGGCAGAGGGGGAAAAAGGGGCGGACAAGCACGTGTGTGAGTGTGAGTCTGTGTGTGAGTACAGGGGAATTGGACACAGAGGGCCTATATAGTTACATTTGGGTGTGAAGTGTTGGGTTTTTCCACTACCTTAGTAGCAGAAGCAGCAAATACAGGGAGAGATGCAGTCAGTCTGCTGTACAGATCTAGAGAGACATAGAGTTGGGCTGCAGTAATATTGACAGGAAAGAGACACATTCCTCTAGAATAGAACCCAGGCCTCTTCCCTCATACACATAGGCTGAGTTCCAAATCCTTCATCCTCATATCCTGCTGGAAAGTACCTGGCCTCATCCTCATACCCTGCTGCTGTGGGGCTGGCTTCATCTTCCTACCCTGCTGCAGAGAGGCTGGCTTCATTCTCATACCCTGCTGCAGAGATGCCAGCTTCATCCTCATTCCCTGCTGCAGTGAGGCTTTTCTCATCCTCATACCCTGCTGCAGAGAGGCTGGCCTCATCCTCATACCCTGCTGCAGAATCAAAGGCTAATTCCTTCACTCTGTGGGGCAGGAAAAACCTGATAGATATTGGACCACAGTCACTGCTCTATAGCACTAGCGGTTCTGGGGGGGGGGGGCAGTGCCCCTGTGACAGCAAGTCTGGACCTCCTAAATGTGGAGTTTGAAATAATTTTTACTTAACAAATTTTTGCTATTGTTATTTTTTTACATCCATTATTAGACAGTGGCAACGATGATGATTATGAACATGGTATTTTGCCTGCTAATGCCTGCAATGCAGTGAAGAAAACGATATGACAACAATAACGCCTAATGTAACTGGCCCCTCTAACAGTACAACTGGCCCCAGCTTCGCCCCCCCAGTTGAAATGGTCTAGAACCGCCACTGCTCTATAGGCCTACTCTACAAAACCTTTAGATAATGCATAATGGGTTTGGGAATGTTGTACACTGTAGCAACTCACTTGTATGGTATGGCTACAGCAGTTGAATAGGACCCACACACACTCCCACACATCCGTAGCTGGAGTGTCACTGCAATGCCATCAGATGGGAAGCATGACTAAGATCGCTGGACAAGCTTCCCTGGAATTTGGGGTGAAACTATAGAAACTCCCAGTAGCTCCCAATCACTCCCTCCCACAGTCTGTTATACTACCCGCCACTATGGCCTGGTAACCCCCAGACCTGGTTTCAAATAGTATTTGCAATGTTTCCAATACTTTGAGCGTTTGTTCTAGCCTGCATGATAGAAGAGGTTTGCAGGTTTTTTGCACTATTGGTCCATTAAGCCAGGTAAGCTCAATCAAGCACAGATAAAGTATTTAAAATGATTTCAAATAGTATTTGAACCCAGATGTGGTAGCACAGTCCCTCCCTCTCCTAGCCTGCTATGTCAATGGAGCTGGTCTGCTGGAGGCAGGCCACAACAGGGCATGGAGAAGGTCAGTTCACTGGACAGACTCTAACACCACTGTCTGTGACAAAAAGTTCAGTGCATTCATAGTACCCACACTTTATGGGCCAGTTTAGTGGACATCCTGGAATAAATAGCATGCTCAATGAAGAATGTCCATTGAAACAGCGTTTTAGTCCATGTCCAGGAAACCAGCCCTATATGTTGGTAATGTGTGTTATGTAAAGCCTGTGACATCTCGATGGATCAATAAAGTTCATATAAATTCCATTCTGGGGACAAAGTCAGACCTTCATAATGTACCGTGGGGCCCGGAATTATTGGATCCCTTGATAAAGATGGGCAAAAAAAATGTATTTTTTATTATACAAATAATGCGGGAGACATATGTATTATTGTCACATACACTGGATAGGTGCAGTGAATGTGTTGTTTTACAGGGTCAGCCAAAGTCGTACGGCGCCTTGCTCAAGGGCACATGGATAGATTTTTCACCTTGTCGGCTCAGGTATTCGACCTCTCAATTACTGGACCAACGTTCTAACCGCTAGGCTACCTGCCGCCCACACTGCCTGGAGTTTGATAAACGGCATTGGCACTTGGATCGGAACCGGTGCTATGGTCAGATGACATGAAAATAGAGCTCTTTGGCCACACCAGTGGTGGGTTTGGCGTTGCAAAACAGAATCATATGCAGAAAAGTACCTCATACCTACAGTAAAATAGGGTGGTGGATTTTTGATGTTATGGGGCTATTTTGCTTCCACTGGTCTTGGGGCCCTTGTCAAGGTCAACAGCACCATGAACTTTACCAAGTGGATCTTCCAGCATGTCAATAACCCCAAGCTCTAATCAAAATCCACAAAGAAATGGTTAATTGACCACAAAATGTACATTTTGCTCTGGCCATCTCAGTCCCCAGACTTAAACCCCATTGAAAACCTGTGGTTTGAATTGAAGAGGGCAGTCCATAAGCGCAGTCAAAGGATATAAAGGATCTGGAGCGATTCTGTATGGAGGAATGATCTAAGATCCCTCCCAATGTGTTCTCCAGTCTCATAAAACATTAGAGAAAAAGGCTCAGCGTTGCTGGAGTATTGACAACAGGGGTGCAGATAATTTTGACCCATATCTTGAGATTTTTTTGTTTTACTTTCTCTGAGCAATTGTACAGTACAAAATAATATAATTTTCCATCTTTTTTTTCCATACAATATCAGTATTTGTTTTATTCATTTTATACATGCCTTATAAGCGAATAATAATGTGTGAGGTTTACAAAGGACAAAGCAAATATTACGTTTCTAGGGTTGACAATCTCTATTCTTAACCCTAAGCCTAAGAATATGATTCCACAAAGTAAATGCCTTCTCCTATGTGTTAAGATACAATAGGTGTTTATAGCAGGGGAAAAGGGTTATCTTCTCAACAGAGAAAGCCTTTAAGATAATTTCCATGGCTGTGACAGCCATGAGTCATATAAGGATTAGACTTATGTTGACAAAAAGAAAAGTTAGATCCAATACGACAACATACCATATTTTCTGCTATCATCATTTCTGACCTAAATAGCTGACACATACCAGACAGCTTTGATCTGAGCAGTCAGACCCAGACACATGATTCTACAGGCCTCTTCCTCCTCTACCCAAGGTCATCACGATAACTCCACATGAAACAGAGCCGAAACATACCTCCACAGAACCACACAGTCTAGTTGCATCAATCAGTCAAACAACAATAACTCCAGTGTCTCGCCTCTCTATCTGTCGATCTGTCTGTCTGTCCACAGAAACAGCTAAACATGAATCCACTGACTCCTCTGAGATGTTGGAGGCCAGCTATCTATCTCGCTCTGAGAATACAGACAGTGTATATTATGACTCCTGCCAGGGACAGTGACTAAATGAGGACTAAACTCTTCCTGAGGCTTTACTGCTGACTGATGGAGAGTTCTCTGCTCTACTCTGAGGTGAAATGTGGCCAAGCTTCGATCCAGTTTCTGGGCCCACAGCCTGCCTCTCACACCTGCAGAGGGAGGAGGAGGGGAGACCCACCTACATCACCTCTGTTGTAATGCATACCCCCTCTCCCAAACATGCTCCACCCTCAGGTAAGCCATCCACAGCACTCCGGGTAAAAGACAAAAGACACAGGGAGGAACAGGGAAGGACTGCAGCTCCTCTCCTCTCAGGTCAAACTCTCTCTGTGGACACATGTTGGACATAATAGAACCCTAATGACAGACCTGAAGACAGGGAACACAGACACAGACACAGACACACAGACACAGACACACACAGACACACAGGCACACATAGTTGACTAATCCTGTGAGCAGATAACAGCAGCAGAGTAACGAAGGCTGAAGGTCAAGTCAGTCATTGTTTGACCATAAACTCATTCATATTGCTTACTGTGCTGGCTATTGCCAGGGACATTATCTTCTAGTCACATAGATCTTATTGCTTAATCAGTTCGTTAGTTCCTCTATTGTATTGCTACAGTGCCTTCAGAAAGTATTTATAAGCCTTGACTTATTCCACATTTTGTTATAGCCTGAATTCAAAATGGATTAAAGTTTTTAATTTCTCACTCATTTACACACAATACCTCCATAATGAAAAAGTGAAAACATGTTTTTCAAAATGTTTGCAAATGTATTGAAAATGAACTACAGAAATATCTAATTTACATAAGTATTCACACCCCTGAGTCAATACATGTTAGAATCACCTTTGGCAGCGAGAATCAATCAATCAATCAAATGTATTTATAAAGCCCTTCTTACATCAGCTGATGTCACAAAGTGCTGTAGAGAAACCCAGCCTAAAACCCCAAACAGAAATCAATGCAGGTGTAGAAGCACGAACAGCTATGAGTCTTTCTGGGTATGTCGCTAAGAACTTGGATTGTACAATATTTGTACATTATTCTTTAAAGAATTCTTCAAGCTCTGTCAAGTTGGTTGTTGATCATTGCTAGAAAGTCATTTTCAAGTCTTGCCATATATTTTCAAGCCGATTGAAGTCAAAACTGTGACTAGGCCACTGAGGAACATTCAATGTCGTCTTGGTAGGCAACTCCAGCGCTATATTTGGACTTGTGATTTAGGTTATTGTCCTGCTGAAAGATGAATTTCTCTCCCAGTGTCTTGTGGAAAACAAACTGAACCAGGTTTTCCTCTAGGATTTTGCCTTTGCTTAGCTCTATTCCATTGATTTTTATCCTAAACAACTCCCTAGTCCTTGCCGATGACAAGCATACCCATAATAGGATGCACCCACCACCATGCTTGAAAATATGAAGAGTGGTACTCAGTGATGTGTTTTGTTGGATTTGCCACAAACATAACGATGTTGTTGATCCAGTCCCCATTGGCCTTATGGTGAAATCCCTGAGTGGTTTCCTTCCTCTCTGGCAACTGAGTTAGGAAGGACGCTTGTATCTTTGAAGTTAATGGATACAACATCCAAAGTGTAACTAATAACTTCACCATGCTCAAAGGGATATTCAATGTCTGCTTTTTTTTTACCATCTACCATAGGTGCCCTTCTTTGCGAGGAATTGGAAAACCTCCCTGGTCTTTGTGGTTGAATCTGTGTTTGAAATTCACTGCTTGACTGAGGGACTTTACAGATAATTGTATATGTGAGGTACAGAGATGAGGTAGTCATTCAGAAATCATGTTAAACACTATTAATGCACACAGAGTGAGTCCATGCAACTTATTATGTGACTTGTTAAGCAAATGTTTACTCCTGAACTTATTTAGTCTTGCCATAACAATGGGGTTGAATATTTATTGACTCAATACATTTCAGCTTTAAATGTTTAATTAATTTGTAAACATTTCTAAAAACATAATTCTACTTTGACATTATCAGGTATTGTGTGTAGGCCAGTGACACAAAATCTATAATTAATGAATTTTAAATTCAGGCTGTTAAACAACAAAATGTGGAACAAGTCAAGTGGTGTGAATACTTTCTGAAGGTGGGGCTGATAAGGAACAGCGTATCATGCTCCCAACACACTGCGCTTACTGTGCTGTTGCCTTAACTTGCGTATCTTATTTAGGATCAATACAACAACACAGCTACCACACCAAATGACACATTGTCTTACATACCTAAGGAATAGAGCACATTATCAACCCTCTGGAATGTAGGAACACTGTGGTGTGCTTTTCTAGAACAACAATGTTAGTCACCCTTTACACAGCTTGCTAAATGTGTTATTAAGTTAAGCAACACTAGAGTTACTTCCTGACTGACAGAGTCCAGCACCTTGCCATGTCCTTACACACTGACAGACTGCCAGACACTAGCTAGCGCTCATGTCCTCACACACTAGCAGAGCAGGGCTGCTGCTAGATCAAGCTATAGGCTGATTAGATAACCACGACAGACTATGGCTCTCTGTCGCTGAACTTCACAGAGGAACTAGGAACTATCTGATTGTCCTTCACAATGTCAGTCTTCACCAGCCTTCATATGGTCAACATCCACCATCATAATACTATGAGTGTCCAGAAGTGCTCATACTTAGAGGTTCCACCACCACTCCTACTACAGTATCTACTCAACTAGCTCTAGTCCTGGGCGTGACGTGTGTCTTGCTGAAGCTTAAGGCTGTCAGCAAGCAGTACATAACACCCTGAACCAGAGCTATCACTCCTCCTCCTACCTCCAGCTATCCTCCGGAGTAGCTGTTGCCGGGCAATGATGCGTCCCAGGCGGTATCCGGAGCGACGGCGGTGGTGGTCCATCCTTAGGTAGATATCCTGGCTCTCTTGGGTCATACTGCCCAGACAGTCCTGGCTGTCCTGACTCATACTGCTGCCCAGACACTCACTGCCCGGCCCCTGGGGCTCAGAGTCTCTGTAAGACAGATCCCTGTACATGACTACTACTACAGCACTGGCACTGCTAGACTGACAGACACACACACTAGACTGGCCCCTGACCGATAAACACACTCCCTCAGACAGGATCCAGCAGCAGAAGGCTTCACATCCAGGCGCTAGCAGCCCAGTGTGATCTGAAAGGTCTGGGGCTCGGAAGGAGAGCTGAGAGGCTAGAGGGGAGGGAGGAGGAGTGCCAGCACAACACTACACCTCTCCAGGTCAGGTGACCAGACAGCAGCCAGTGGCAGATCAGTACTTGGAGTACTGCCCACCTTGCTGAGCTCTATCCAGTGTCTGTCTGTGTGAGAGAGGGAGAGGAACCGACTGAAAGCCTGAACGCTGGTCTGGAGGGAAATATAAATACCAGAAGAAAGCCTGTGAACTGAGTAAGCACAGAGAGGAGGGAGGCAGGAGGACAAGACAGGGAGGAGGAAATGGGAGGGCTTAGAATAACAGTATTGTTAGGACCCGCCCTGCCCAAAACAATCCTACGCTTTGGAGTGTGGACCTGCACACAGGTGCCAAGTTTAGTCAGGATAAGGGAGTCTCTTTGCCATGTTGAAGAGACAGAGGAAAAAGAATGAAAAGAGTGAAGAGAAGGAGAGAGGTGAACGAGAGGGAGAATGCTAATATCTCCTCCCCACCCCCACCATTCCACAACAACCCCCTCCCCACCCCCAGGCCCCTGCCCACGCCCATACTCCAACACCACTCCCCGCCCGTCTCCATTCACAGTGGGGGTCAACAGGACAGGAAGCCTGTGGCACCTTGTGAAGAAGAAACTATTGAGCCTAAACACCTGGACTATAATGAATCTCAACTCTACACAACTGGTTAATACAGACCCTAATAAGCTTTCTGGTTCATTAAAACAGCCCCACTACAATAGCCCGAGTGTCAGACTGTTTCTGCTCTCTTGCCAACTCCTTATGGAACTGTCATACCAAAATGTTTGGCTTGACAATGACAATCGAGTAGGTAAGAGCACTAAACAGATCTTGGACCAGGCTACCACCGCAACACTTGAGAATGAGATATGATGATAAGATACAGTTGTCAACAGTGAAGTTGACAACAGTGAACTAAATAGTAATAAAAGTAGATCTTGAGACTTGATAACCTTCCAGTAGTGTTTTTGCGTTTGGAACAGGATGGAACAACAGAAGTCATCATTCACACTTAAAATAGAGTCCACACCCTAACAGAGCAGACCCACTCAGTCCCCGTCACCACTCTGGTGGTGTCCACCCTCTCAACACACAGCCTGCCTGTGTCCTGCAGCACAGGGCTCCACATGGGACTGGAACAGGACAGGGGCAGGAGTGGGACTGGGGCTGCTAGTAAGCACACCACCAAGCTAAACAGCCTCCCAAATGGAACGCTATTCCCTTTAGTGCTCTGGTCAAAAGTAGTGCACTATATGGGGAATAGGGTGGTGCCATTTTGGATGCAGCCAAACAGTCAAACAGCCCCTGTCCCTCTGGCTGGAAAGACCCTCCCTGGGCAACAAAGACCACCATTCACCCCTAGCTCACTTCAGAGCCCCCCAACCCTCTGCATGCGTTCATGCACTACCTCTGGCTTTGACTGGCTACACCAGGAGCTGTTACACTGTGGTACTGTGGATAAGCTGTTTGTTGAGGTATTGGGTGGTGCTGTGACATTGTGCAAATTATTTTGTGTGTTGACTCTACTGTTAATCACAGACGCACCCACACCCACACCCCACACACACACACACACACACACACACACACACACACACACACACACAGACCCCCCCCCCCCCCACACACACACACACACACACACACACACACACACACACACACACACACACACAAAGGGTGTTCGTTCCTGGAAGTGAGGGGGTGGAGGTCCCTGTCTCTAGTGTGTTGGGTGGCTGCACTGTTCTGAGCGTTCCTGTAGTCTGAGCTATGTGGTGCTAGGTACTCTGTGTTGCTAGGTGCTCTGTGGTGCTAGGTGCTCTGTGGTGCTAGGTGCTAGGTGCTCTGTGTTGCTAGGTACTCTGTGGTGCTAGGTGCTCTGTGGTGCTAGGTGCTCTGTGGTGCTAGGTTGGAGGTAGAATTACTAGGTGGCTGGAACCAGGACTGATCAGAGAATAGAGTCAAATGGGTAAATGTTTAGGCTCTGGTCTGGTTTGATGTGGCGAGTGACTCAGAGATAGACGCTGGTAGCCCTGCATGGCTCTGGCTTTGGTCTGGCTCCTGTCCTGTGGTAGCCTCAGAATGACGGATGAATTCCACCCCATGATCTAAATAATGAACCCTTTAGACTGGGTCTGATGCTGGGCTGCAGTAGGAATGTCCTCTTTGATTCTAAGAACTGAGGAGATTTCAGAGAGAGAAACCCTAGGACAGATATGAACGTAGCAGGTGCTTTCACTTTGAGGACACAGCAACTGCAGTCTTGGCTGGGAGTCTCTTATTCATGCCAAGCACATGTTCAGAGCAGGTGCTAACTGAAGAGAGCCTATATCCCTCATTATAAAGTGGGTGGTTCGAGCCCTGAAAGCTGATTGGCTGACAGCCATGGTATATCAGACCGAATACCACGGGTATGACAAAACAGCTCTAATTACGTTGGTGACCACCTCGGGGGGTTGTGATATATGGCCAATATACCACGGCTAAGGGCTGTGTCCAGGCACTCCGCGTTGCATCGTGCATAAGAACAGCCCTTAGCCGTGGTATATTGGCCATATACCACACCTCCTCAGGCCTTATTGCTTAAACGACCCTCAGTGTCAGCCAGGTCTTCTCATGGAGCTGGATTACAGGACATGTAACTATTGTTTATGTAATAGATGTTAGAATTACTCCTCAGTAAAAACACAACCAACAGGCATCTCTATGACCAGACCATTGCCAAAGAGGTGCTGGTACTCAGTGGTCTCATAGAAATGTAATAGATGTGTTAGAATTAGGACTCATTATGACAGTTAAAAGCAGTCAGCCAGGTCTGATCAACGCATGCACACACACAGGCCAGACACTCAGCTGTATCCAGCCCAGCCCAGCCCATAAATGGCCCCTCATTGTTTAGAGTGCTTCTAAACAGACAGCAGGCCAAGGCTAGTAGGAGGTCCAATTGCTGGGCTGCTAGATGCATGGCACCATGGCATATCACCAGGATACAAATATGGAATAGAATGTTGGATTAATGTGTCAACCTTTCAAACAACGCAGCAACAACGCAGCAACAATGAAGCAACAATGCAGCCACAGGGCTCTAAAGGCAGTTGAATCAGAGAGGGGTCTCAGTACTGCACAGTTGAGATGGACTGACAGGGTTTAAACAACATTAAATACACAGAAACAGAGATAGACATGCTTGTGAAGGATGATCACACATAGTACCTACAGTATAGTGTAGCAATAGAATATGCTTCCAGCAGAGGTTTCCCGGACACAGATTAAGCCTAGTCCTGGACTAAAAACCAAACTCAATGGAAAATCTCCATTGAAAGTGCTATATAGTCTAGGACTGTGTCCGGGAAACCGGCCCATAGTGATGCAATAAAAAGACAGAACTGACACCAATCTGATTCAATTACCATCTCCAGGGACAGTTGAGATCAACTTCCATCACATAACATTATAACATAATTATAACAGTGAAATACAGATGGAGAATGGAATCCCTCTCAGATATTTCATAACCTACTAGACTACTGGACTGTCCTACTGTATGGATAATTTGACAGGCACCACCTAGTGGTGTACTCGGCTCTCTACACACACAGACCATGCTTCAGCAGCTCCTTAGAAAATACAATATCATTCTCCCAGCAAGCAGCTCCAGCTGTATTTTAAATATCTGACAGAAAGGAACCTGAAGGAAATAACTATCAGTGGATGTCCCAAATGGCATCCTATTCCCTGTATAGTGCTCTACTTTTTACCAGAGCCGTATAGGCCCTTGTCAAAAGTTGTGCACTATATAGGGAATGATATTTGGGATGAATAATCTTCACATTTGAATTACGAGGCAAACTAATCGAGGAAACATCCTATGACCATTAAGTACAGCCTTCAGCAGCAGTGACAGTCAGGAGTCTGATCTCGAACTCACAGTTTCAAACCTCTCCTACACGCTTAGCTCCAATTCACATTGGAATAATAATGGTCTTGCTTTGCTGCTACACGTGAGAACATTATTCACATATTTTGTGATATTGTTTTAATTTCATCCAAATGAATCATTATAACCAACCAGCAGTGAACAAGAAGTCAAACTGTATTACAAATTGTTTTGGGAAATTCAAATGATTATTGTAAATTAGAAGATCCTTAAACAAACGAATAAATAAGAGGGAGGTAAATCCCATGTGAAACTAAGGTAAGTGACCTGGTGAACAAGTGTTAATGGATATGATTATTGTAGAATACTAATTATGAGGACAACTGTGCAGAATGTATTCTGTACATATAGCCTGCGTTTACACAGGCAGCCCAATTCTGATATTGTTTTCACTAATTGGTCTATTGACCAATCAGATCAGCTCTGAAAAAGATCTGACGTGAAAAGTCAAAAGACCAATTCGTGAAAAAAAGATCAGAATTGTGCTGCCTGTCAAACAACAAATGAGCGGTATGATGAATAGTTTAAAGCACCAATCAGCAGTAGAAACAATAACAACGCGTTGTCCCCGTCCCTGATTAGTTAAAAAGCTGAGGGATGAGGGTGGATAAATGACCACATAGACAGAGCTATGGATACAAGGACTGACCATCCATGATGTCACAATTATAGTTGTTGTTGTTTTGAGGCTATATCGTTTTTATTGACATTAACTTTGTTAACAGACGTTGCGGTAAAACAAGCCTATATTTTGGGTTCTGATGCGGTGTGAGAGTTGAACTAAGCTCATATGAGGCATTTATAAGATATATTCTTCAAGAATCAATGAAAATAACAACTGTTGATTTCCCCTTTACATTCACTTGATTCATTGTGATTAGAACATTAACCACAATGGCCAGTTTTGTAATTTAGTGGGCTTATTAAGCTACTTGTTTAATAAAACCATGTTAGAAACAGTTCTGTGCTAAAATCTGTAAAATATATTTTTTAAATATAACAAAATTAAGAATGGGTATTTTCTTACAACAAATAAAATAAATATTGTGTGTATTCAATACTACACCGATACATTTTGGAGACTGACCTGCGAGTCTTCGCTCCCTGACATTTTTCCATAGTAGATCCCAGGCTTTCGACGTGGAATCGCGCAGCGTCTCACTGAAACACCGCCGCAGCTTCAGTTTCATCGACTTGCTCTTAGTTGTCATAGTAAATCCGTGAGTCCACCATAATAAATCAAATCCCGGTCCTCATGAACCAATTATTGATTCATTCACCTGGATTTACCACCTGCGCTCGCGGCGATGCTTCCTCGCCTGATTAGTACTGAGTTACTGCCACAGAGAGTAACCATGAATTAACCAGCCATACAGTTAACCAACGAACAGATACATGTTCCGTATTAAGGATCCATCTTTGCCAAGTCATTCAGTTAAACGATATTTAACTCACTCCCTAGAAAAGGATCGACCGGACAAAGCTAGGACCAGATGTGTGGCTGTTTGAAGTTTCCACCACGGTGACGGTCAGTCTATATGCATAGATAGACTACACTAGCTGCTCTCTCTCCCTACCTCTATCTTTCACCCCTCTACTTCCCTCCCTCCCTTCTTCCCTCTCACTCACCAGGCTACTCTCGCTTTCACTACACTTAACAGAGCTTTCACTCTTGTGACTAATAGGTAATGACCATGGAATGTTACAGCAAAATTGGAATTAGGGCTACATCAAAATGGATTCATAAAGATGTTGGGTTTTATGTAAAAATACAATTTAAAGAAGTGAGTTAAAATGAAGTGTCTTTTTGTTTCTGATACACTAACCTATCAGAGGTCAAACCCCCCTGAAGGAGAGGAAAGGTTAACCTTATTGACTTTGCTGTGTCAATACCATACCAGACATCATAGTGACTTTGCTGTGTCAATACCACACCAGACATCATAGTGACTTTGCTGTGTCAATACCACACCAGACATTATAGTGACTTTGCTGTGTCAATATCACACCAGACATTATAGTGACTTTGCTGTGTCAATATCACACCAGACATTATAGTGACTTTGCTGTGTCAATATCACACCAGACATCATAGTGACTTTGCTGTGTCAATACCACACCAGACATTATAGTGACTTTGCTGTGTCAATATCACACCAGACATTATAGTGACTTTGCTGTGTCAATATCACACCAGACATTATAGTGACTTTGCTGTGTCAATATCATATTAAGTTCAACTCCAGATATTATTGTGACAGAGGACAGGGAGCAACAACCGGTTCAGTATGTAGTAGAGTACTCCATGTGTCTTCAATGGCTTTCATATACAAAAACATAAACCATGAGTAAAAGTACAGTGTAAAAGTAATAACTGTGTTATTCCCTGTTCAGCCTATGTCTGACCTATCATATAATGTCAACCTAGCTAAACCTCAGCAGGCAGTGATACAGTAATACAATTCTCTCAGATCTATAATACACAACGACCAGCTGAAAACTGACAGACAGCTTCTATAATGGATAGTCCGGACTCCTGACCTGGCCCCTGGCCTCTGGCATGGAAAACATGTTTACATTGTGAAAGAATGTGAAATAGATCATGAACAAAACTTAAATAAACAATACAAAATTAACAGTAAACATTACACTCACAAAAGTTCCAAAAGAATAAAGACATTTCAAATGTCATATTATGTCCATATACAGTGTTTTAATGATTTTTTTTCCCGAATTCTTTTAAATATGTGTCTCTAATATGGTCATACATTTGGCAGGAGGTCAGGAAGTGCAGCTCAATTTACACCTCATTTTGTGGACAGTGTGCACATAGCCTGTCTTCTCTTGAGAGCCAGGTCTGCCTTCGGCGGCCTTTCTCAATAGCAAGGCTATGCTCACTGAGTCTGTACATAATTAAAATATTTCCTTAATTTTGGGTCAGTAACAGTGGTCAGGTATTCTGCCACTGTGTACTCTCTGTTTAGGGCCAAATAGCATTCTAGTTTGCTCAGTTTTTTTGTAAATTCTTTCCAATGTGTCAAGTAATTCTCTTTTTGTTTTCTCACGATTTGGTTGGGTCTAATTGTGTTGCTGTCCTGGGGCTCTGTGGGGCCTGTTTGTGTATGTGAACAGAGCCCCAGGACCAGCTTGCTTAGGGGGTTCTTCTCCAGGTTCATTTCTCTGTAGGTGATGGCTTTGTTATGGAAGGTTTGGGAATCACTTCCTTTTAGGTGGTTGTAGAATTTAACGTCTCTTTTCTGGATTTTGATCATTAGCGGGTATGGGCCTAATTCTGCTCTGCATGCATTATTTGGTGTGTTACGTTGTACACAGAGGATATTTTTGCAGAATTCTGCATGCAGAGTCTCAATTTGGTGTTTGTCCCATTTTGTGAATTCTTGGTTGGTGAGCGGACCCCAGACCTCACAACCAAAAAGGGCAATGGGTTCTATAACTGAGTCAAGTATCTTTAGCCAGATCCTAATTGGTATGTCAAATTTTATGTTCCTTTTGATGGCATAGAAGCCTTTCTTGCCTTGTCTCTCAGATCGTTCACAGCTTTGTGGAAGTTACCTGTGGCGCTGATGTTTAGGCCGAGGTATGTATAGTTTTTTGTGTGCTCTAGGGGCAGCGGTGTCTAGATGGAATTTGTATTCGTGGTCCTGGCAACTAGATCTTTTTTTGAACACAAATATTTTTGTCTTACTGAGATTTACTGTCAGGGCCCAGGTCTGACAGAATCTGTGCAGAAGATCTAGGTGCTGCTTTAGGCCCTCCTTGGTTGAGGCACCAGATCATCAGCAAACAGTAGACATATGACTTCAGATTCCAGTAGGGTGAGGACGGGTGCTGCAGACTGTTCTAGTGCCCTCGCCAATTCGTTGATATATATGTTGAAGAGGGTGGGGCTTAAGCTGCATCCCTGTCTCACCCCCCGGCCTTGTGGAAAGAAATGTGTGCATGGATTGTGTGTACATGGATTTTATAATGTCGTATATTTTTCCCCCAACACCATTTTCCATCAATTTCTATAGCAGGCCTTCTCAGTACATTGTTTTCTCGTACATTGAAATTTTCGAGTCTGCTGTTAATGATAATGCAGAGGATTTTCCCAAGGTTGCTGTTCACGCAAATCCCATGGTAGTTTTTGGGCTCAACTTTGTCTCCACTCTCTCTTTCTCCCTCTCTCCGCGTCCAGCTGGGATAACATTATTTAATTTACACCAGGACATTCACTGCTCATTGCTCTGCCCTGGTATAGGGTTCAGGCTGATTGACACTGTAGGGTCAGCTCCAGGCTATATCATACTGGAGAACAACACACTGCAGGATCAGCACCAGGATATATCTTACTGGAGAACAACACACTGCAGGGTCAGTACCAGGCTATGTCTTACTGGAGAACAACACACTGCAGGGTCAGTACCAGGCTATGTCTTACTGGAGAACAGCACACTGCAGGGTCAGCACCAGGCTATATCTTACTGGAGAACAGCACACTGCAGGGTCAGCACCAGGCTTACTTACTGTGCAATGCATGGAACTCCTCAGCAGTGACCTGCTTGTTACAATTTTCAGCTCTACTTGTTCAGGCCCCATTATGCAGAATGCCGCCTGCAGGAACACACACACACACACACATGCACACACTGAATTGACCCCAACCTTGGTTTGAAACCCTCTACCACCCAGAACAAAGGTTGTTGTTATCTCTGTAGAATATTATGGGTAGACTGAGACAGAGAGCGATAGTAGGGGTGGGGGGAGTGAGGGAAGCAGGGAGGGAGGAAGATGCAGAGAGGAAATATCAATCATCAGGAACAGGGCTTCCCCCTCTCCCCTCATCTCCTCTCTGGTTCTCTGAATGTTTGTTTTGGACAGGCCATTTCACAAACCACTCACTTCTCATCTCGTTGAGAAACTGGCAACTTCTCAGAGAGCTAGTTTACTTCTTTGCTCTCTCTCTCTTTCTCCATCTCTCTCTCTCTCTCTCTCTCTCTCTCTCTCACATGTTTGCATCGTTTGCATCGTGTGTGTGCGTGCGTGCGTGCATGCGTGCGTGCGTGTTCGTGAATGTTGTCCGATCGGCACGGTGGGAAAATCCCAGATGTGGGGAAGCTGATTTTGCTCTGTGATTGGATGATGAGGTCCCATGCCACGCCCCCTCAATAGTCGGGGAGATTACACTCGCAACCGAATGGAAACAAGACGCACCAGGGAACTCCCCCCTCACCCCACTCTTACAGGTCCGTCTCAGTCATGCACTACACATTTCCTGAACAAGATGCTATTTTTCCAGAGGAGCAACTTGTAGTCTGTATGTAGGTTTAGATGAAGAATTAGGGGTTAGAGAGTAGGAGCAGTGTTCTCCAGAGAGAGCCTACACACACACAAACACACACACAGACTCACACAAACCATTGGTTTTGGTATTTTATTAGGATCCCCATTAGCTGTTGTAAAAGCAGCAGCTACTCTTCCTGGGGTCCACATGAAACATGAACAGCATGACAGAACCATCTAAAGTCAACCTGCTGCTAAAGTATGTAACTTTTAGTCGTACTAGACTGTAATAGACTGTTAGTTTCAGGATTGTAATAGTGACTTTGAGTGACCACTCAAAGGCCTACAAAGTGGCCTGAAGAGAGAAAGTGTAACTGGCAAGCCAAGCTAACATGACTATTGTTTCTTCACTGTTAAACAAGAGGAGAATTACATGGCATGTAATGTTGTCAAGCCTGGATCTGTTAAGGCTCTGTTAGCCACTATAATCCATGGGAACCCATTTACTGTCTGTACCACCTGGCTTCTATTAGCACTGAACCCCCCCACCCCCCTATCCCAACGCACGCACACAGACGCACATTTGCAGCATACACACACACCTATGCACGCACACACGGACACTCACACAGACAAAGAGAAAGAGACGGAAGAGGAAAGGGGGTGGATTGATAATGTTTTGTGAAGGATAGATTACATACAGTACCAGCCAAAACTTTGGACACACCTACTCATTCAAGGGTATTTCTTTATTTTTACTATTTTCTACATTGTAGAATAATAGTGAAGACATCAAAACTATGAAAAAACATATATGGAATCATGTAGTAACCAATTCAACATATATTTTATATTTCAGATTCTTCAAAGTAGCCACCCTTTTCCTTGATGACAGCTTTGCACACTCTTGGAATTCTCTCAACCAGCGTCACCTGGAAGGCTTTTCCAACAGTCTTGAAGGAGTTCCCACATATGCTGAGCACTTGTTGGCTGCTTTTCCTTCACTCTGCGGTCCAACTCATTCCAACTCAAACCATCTCAATTGGGTTGAGGTCGGGAGATTGTGGAGGCCAGGTCATTTGATGCAGCACTCCATCACACTCCTTCTTGGTCAAATAGCCCTTACACAGCCTGGATGTGTGTTTTATGTTGAAAAACAAATGATAGTCCCACTAATTGCAAACCAGATGGAATGGTGTATCGCTGCAGAATGCTGTGGTAGCCATGCTGATTAAGTGTGCCTTGAATTCTAAATAAATCACAGACAGTGTCACCAGCAAATCACCCCCACACCATCACACCTCCTCCTCCATGCTTCACGGTGGGAACCACACATCTGTTCACGTACTCTGCGTCACACAAAGACACGGCGGTTGGAACCAAAAATCTCAAATTTGGACTCATCAGACCAAAGGACAGATTTACACCATTCTAATATCCATCGCTTGTGTTTCTTGGCCCAAGCAAGTCACTTCTTCTTATTTTTGTCCTTTAGTAGTGGTTTCTTTGCAGCAATTTGACCATGAAGGCCTGAATCACGCAGTCTCCTCGGAACAGTTGATGGTGAGATGTGTCTCCGAGGCTGATGGTGAGCTGCAATTTCTGAGGCTGGTAACTCCAATGAACTTATCCACTGCAGGTAACTCTGGGTCTTCCTTTCCTGTGGCGGTCCTCATGAGAGCCAGGTTCATCATTGCGCTTGATGGTTTTTGCAACTGCACTTTAAGAAACTTTCAAAGTTCTTGAAATTTTCCGGATTGACTAAAATATATTTGTATTTGTTTAACACTTTTTTGGTTACTACATGATTCCATATGTGTCATTTCATAGTGTTGATGTCTTCACTATTATTCTACAATATAAAACCCTGGAATGAGTAGGGTTGTCCAAACCTTTTACTGGTACTGCAGATTTGGTAATTCATTCTTATAATGATGTGGATTTCCTGGCCATGCTCATGGTTTTATCCAGGATAGGAGTCATCAGAAGTAATGTTGCATTTCAAATGACAAAAGCTTAAATACAATGTTACTAATGAAGGTTTCTAGTTGTAGTTTGAAGTAGTTCCTCACATCTTCTCCCAGGCCTAATGAAGAATAGTCTCTCTAATGACTGCATATTTAGGAGAGAGTTTTTTTAAAACCTCGGACAGTTTTTTTCTTCTGTCAAACAGTCTGGCTGCTCTGTGGACTCAGGAAACCACAAGTTATTTTCCATCTTTCCCTGTGTGGAATGTTTCATGCTCTGGTCAGGAGGAGTTCTTTATAAAGCTACACATGACGACCGGCTAGTAAATATAACACATGATGTCATAGATCGGATCGTGCTGGCCAATGAGAGGAGGGGGAGTGAATAACAGTATAATGACATGGAAACAGGTTTTCCAAGAGTTCCAAGTTCTGAGTGTAGCCACTACTGACACATCAACACAGTCCAGACCTGCTGTCTATTATAGTATTTTAAGGTCGCTAAATGGATCAAAATGCTGAATGTCCTGGTCACATTCCATGGAAAACACAAACGAGCGCACACAGTGCCTTTACTGAATATAGGCCACCTTGGAGAGAACACCTGTTTTCTATTCAGGCCACAGCAACAATATCTTCATCCAGCCGGGGATCCTTCACCCACTTCACCCATTACACTCTATTCTCCTATGTAGGGCACTACTTTTAACCACGGCCCATATGGCTCTGGTCAAAAGTAGTGCACTATGTAGGGAATATGTCAAGTATTTCTGTATAGAATCTATAGATCTGTCCTGACATCTCTGTTCCAGATCTGTTGCAGGTCATCTTCTCCGACCGGGCCTGGTGAGTACCAGCTATCACTTTACTCCCCAACCACCCTCACTCACACACACCCTCTACTAGACTTCCCCTCACCTACTCCACCTCAGTCCTCTTCACCCTCTGTCCCCCTCATGACCTTGACTGAAACCATACATAGATGTGATCATGAACACATCAGTAAGATAGGGACTGTCTGAGTTCAACATGCTCGCCCTCGCCCTCAGACTAAGTTCTGCCTCTGTTCTGTTTACGGTTCTACAGGTGATACCCCATTCTCCCTCATCATCAATACTGTGTGTGTGTGTGTGTGTGTGTGTGTGTGTGTGTGTGTGTGTGTGTGTGTGTGTGTGTGTGTGTGTGTGTGTGTGTGTGTGTGTGTGTGTGTGTGTGTGACAGCCTGGGAGCGTTCTAGTAAAATAGCAGAGAGGCTACAGTTGTCTACGGTCACTGATAGAGGGCAAAGAGGGTGAGAAAGGAGAGAGGAGAAAAGGTTTTAGGGTGGAAGAGCAAGAGAGAGGTTGGAGAGGGGGAGAGAGTGAGGCTGGGGAGAGAGAGAGAGCGAGACAGAGAGAGCGAGAAAGAAAGAGTGAGAGAAGGAGAAAGAGGGAAGATGGAAGAGTCCTAGGTTTGAGAAGGCAGCTGGGAGCAATGTGATGTGCCTATGGTGGAACAGAGATGAGTCAAACAAAGACAGAAAGACAAATCTTCTGGATGATTACCAGCAGCCTGGCCTGGAGTTATATAACAGGTACTGGTGCGTCATCTGGACCCAGGACCCATAGCAGTGATTTAGAATAGTGTATATACTGACTGAGCCAGCACAGACCTCGTTTCACACCAAGATGAATGATCACACTGACTACAGCCATGTTATGGGAGTCTGGGGAGAAGAAACAGCTTGGCAGAATGTAGAACTTTACAGCAGTATTATTCCACTTTATCTCTGATAGTGTTCCCAAGTGTTTTTTATTTATTTATTTTATTTAACCTTTATTAAAGACTGCCTACCAAAAGGCAAAAGGCCTCCTTAGGGGACGGGGGCTGGGATTAAAAATACAAAATCAAATAAAAATATAGGACAAAACACACATCACAACAAGAGAGACACCACAACAACATAACATGGCAGCAACACATAACAACACAACATGGTAGCAATACAACATGGCAGCAGCACAACATGGTAGCAGCACAAAACATGGTACAAACATTATTGGGCACAGGCAACAGCACAAAGGGCAAGAAGGTAGAGACAACAACACATCACGCAAAGCAGCCACAACTGTCAGTAAGAGTGTCCATGATTGAGTCTTTGAATGAAGGGATGGAGATAAAACTGTCCAGTTTGAGCATTTTTTGCAGCTCGTTCCAGTCGCTAGCTGCAGTGAACTGAAAAGAGGAGCGACCCAGGGATGTGTGTGCTTTGGGGACTTTTAACAGAATGTGACTGGCAGAACGGGTGTTGTATGTGGAGGATGAGGGCTGCAGTAGGTATCTCAGATAGGGGGGTAATGTTCCTGTTCTAGTGAACCCTAGTGTTCTAGGAATGGTCCCTGTGGCAGCATCGATTGACTACACTCAGCTTCAGCCAAGTTCATATTAATGGTGCAGAACTCTATAGTAAATCCCATATAAACAAAACAGGACAGTTAGCATCTATTTGATTAAGAAACCTCAAAAAGATTATGTCTACTCACAACTATTCGCTATTTATGACTAAACCAGGGTATAGGCTGATCTCACGTGAGGATGACATGTTGCGGGTGTAATCATGTAGTGCATGATGAGGAGGACTCCTCCATGGTTAACCAGTCAGTCAGTACTCTGTAGAGTTGATCAAAGCAGCAGCCTGACAGTAGAGCCAGTAGATCCAGCAGGATGCCTCAAGTCCTTATTATAGCAAGGTGAAATTGAAGTATAAAGAGGAAATAAACTAAAGAAGAAAGCCAGTTGTACAAAGAGTCTTAAAGACGTGTCTTTTTTCCTGGTGAGGGAAGTCAGCCAGGTTGTTGAATGCTTTGCCCTGGAGTCATTCACTGAGAGGTGTGAGGAACGCAGTATCTTAATAACCCAATGGAGCCTTCAGACACGGAGTGTCTTATTAAGAGAATGAACCCTCTCCACACAGCTCTTCCTTTGTTTTCACAGAACCACAGAATGACTGGCTTTAGATTGCACCAGTCAACACAGATTAGAGGATATACTCAGAGAGGAGATCTGTGTGTGTGTGTGTGTGTGTGTGTGTGTGTGTGTGTGTGTGTGTGTGTGTGTGTGTGTGTGTGTGTGTGTGTGTGTGTGTGTGTTTGTATGGGTGTGTGTGGTCTAGGACAGTGATAGACAGTCTCCTCACTTTGAGAGAGCAGGTCAGCCAAGGTGATTTTACAGACGACTGTAAAATGTTGGTAAAATGTTCTAAAAATAAGCTGTTGGATTTGTCCCTGTCCCTGAGCCTGTCCTTCTGGGAGCTGAGGGGAAACAAAAAAATATTCTGGGGTTTAAAAACATTCTAGTGGGGCAGAAAGGTCTGAGGTTTAAAAACATTCTAGTGGGGCAGAAAGGTCTGAGGTTTAAAAACATTCTAGTGGGGCACAAAGGTCTGAGGTTTAAAAACATTCTAGTGGGGCACAAAGGTCTGGGGTTTAAACACATTCTAGTGGGGCAGAAATGTCTGGGGTATAAAAACATTCTAGTGGGGCAGAAAGGTCTGGGGTATAAAAATATTCTAGTGGGGCAGAAAGGTCTGGGGTTTAAAAACATTCTAGTGGGGCAGAAGGGTCTGGGGTTTAAAAACATTCTAGTGGGGCAGAAAGGTCTGGGGTATAAAAAAATTCTAGTGGGGCAGAAAGGTCTGGGGTTTAAAAACATTCTAGTGGGGCAGAAAGGTCTGAGGTTTAAAAACATTCTAGTGGGGCAGAAAGGTCTGAGGTTTAAAAACATTCCAGTGGGGCAGAAAGGTCTGAGGTTTAAAAACATTCCAGTGGGGCAGAAAGGTCTGGGGTTTAAAAACATTCTAGTGGGGCAGAAAGGTCTGGGGTATAAAAATATTCTAGTGGGGCAGAAAGGTCTGGGGTATAAAAACATTCTAGTGGGGCAGAAAGGTCTGGGGTTAAAAAAAATTCCAGTGGGGCAGAAAGGTCTGAGGTTTAAAAACATTCTAGTGGGGCAGAAGGGTCTGGGGTTTAAAAACATTCTAGTGGGACAGAAAGGTCTGGGGTATAAAAACATTCTAGTGGGGCAGAAAGGTCTGGGGTATAAAAACATTCTAGTGGGGCAGAAAGGTCTGTGGTTTAAAAACATTCTAGTGGGGCAGAAAGGTATGGGGTATAAACACATTCTAGTGGGGCAGAAAGGTCTCGGGTTTAAAAACATTCTAGTGGGGCAGAAAGGTCTGGGGTTTAAAAACATTCTAGTGGGGCAGAAAGGTCTGGGGTTTAAAAACATTCTAGTGGGGCAGAAAGGTCTGGGGTATAAAAACATTCTAGTGGGGCAGAAAGGTCTGAGGTTTAAAAACATTCTAGTGGGGCAGAAAGGTCTGAGGTTTAAAACATTCTAGTGGGGCAGAAAGGTCTGAGGTTTAAAAACATTCCAGTGGGGCAGAAAGGTCTGGGGTTTAAAAACATTCTAGTGGGGCAGAAAGGTCTGGGGTTTAAAAAAATTCTAGTGGGGCAGAAAGGTCTGAGGTTTAAAAACATTCTAGTGGGGCAGAAAGGTCTGAGGTTTAAAAACATTCTAGTGGGGCAGAAAGGTCTGAGGTTTAAAAACATTCTAGTGGGGCAGAAAGGTCTGAGGTTTAAAAACATTCCAGTGGGGCAGAAAGGTCTGAGGTTTAAAAACATTCTAGTGGGGCAGAAAGGTCTGAGGTTTAAAAACATTCTAGTGGGGCAGAAAGGTCTGGGGTTTAAAAACATTCTAGTGGGGCAGAAAGGTCTGAGGTTTAAAAACATTCTAGTGGGGCAGAAAGGTCTGAGGTTTAAAAACATTCCAGTGGGGCAGAAAGGTCTGGGGTTTAAAAACATTCTAGTGGGGCAGAAAGGTCTGGGGTTTAAAAACATTCTAGTGGGGCAGAAAGGTCTGGGGTTTAAAAACATTCTAGTGGGGCAGAAAGGTCTAAGGTTTAAAAAATATTTTGAGTCAGACAGAAAGGTCTGGCGTTTTCCCATAGATGCTTCAAGTTTCCTCTCAACATCAAATAAAATAAAATCCAATTGTATTGGTCACATACACATATTTAGCAGATGTTATTGCAGGTGTAGTGAAATGCTTGTGAGAACATAGCAACAGATATACAACAGATATACCGATCGATCGGTATAGAGTTTAAAGGCCATAAACTATGGAGATTACACATCAAATACAGTCAGGCCACACAGGCCACGTTTCAGAGAGATGAGGATTCAAGTTTCTGTCTGACTTGTGATTCTCTTCACCTCTACCCCAGAGAGCTGTCCACCCTAACTTCTACCCTAGAGTGCTTGTGTGTGGTGTGTGTGTGTACGTGGTGTGTTTAGTCACATGCAGAGCTATTTGGGATATGGGCCCAGAGAAGTTTCCTCGGCTGGACTATGTCACTATACAGAGGTGAACTAACTGGTGATTATGATGACTGCCCATAGGGCCCATATTGCTCTGGTCAGCAGTAGTGCATTATATAGGGAGTAGGGTGACATTTGGGATACATCCATAGATTCTGCAGACCATCTGGTCCAGTAACATGACATCATACAGTCTCTACAGTTTCCACGGTACAGCTGTCAAACATAGGCAGAGAATATCAGAGCTCAGAGTTAGCTTCATCTTTTTACGTCATCATCATCATCATCCTACTCACAGTTATTACCCTGACTGTGTGTCTCAAATGGCACCCTATTCCCTGTATTGTGCACTACTTTTCACCAGAGCCCCATATATGCTATGGTCAAAAGTAGTGCACTATATAGGGAGTAGGGTGCCATTTGAGACATACCCTGTGTTTCTATTGAACACAGATGTTCTGTTAACTACTGTTCTCTTTCTGTTAGTGATTCTGACCACATCACATTGACTTTGACACTGACTTTGGTCTGGCTTACTTCAGCCATGATATGGTTCTAAAAGGGAAACGGCATGTCGAGAGTCTCGTGGTTAAATATACTGGACACTACGAAAGCAATGGTAGAAACACATTGTACTAAATTATGACATCAACAGGACCATGGGGAAGGACATGTCTTGGTTGTGTTGACAAACAGTTACTGAAGTCATCAACAAGCTAAATACTACATAAAGTCCATAGATTTACAACCATTACTCTAGGGTTAGCGTGCTGTAGCTGTGAGCAGTGATACGTCACTCTAGATTACCCTGGTGTGAGTGGTGTTCATTCACAGAGCTGTAAAGTTGTCTGTTAAGAGCGCGTAATATATTACAGCCAGACCACAGCAGACATTCCTACCTATAGGGGAGAGTGATGGAATGTGAACAGGGTCTCCTGTACATTATTGACATACACCCCCCCCGCGCGCTCATAGAGTTCATGTGAGAGTGGAACCTGAGACAAAAATGGAATCGCCCCGTAATCCCCCAGCTGCCCCCAGGGCCACATCACGACACGACAAATAGTTCCTTCAGCAGTAACTATGTAGTACTAGTAACAATGATCTGGCATGCCTCCTAATTTTAACTGCGTCTCGCCAAGCCATGCAGTCAGTATAAATAGGCCTTTAAAATAAAAGCCTGACAGGCTGTATGTCGGGAGGGACATTCTCTGGACATTCTGCAGACACTCCTGGGGAGTGAAACCTGGATGGTGGCTGGCACACCTGTCCCCATCCGTAACTCACAACCACATTGTTTCAGAGCAACAGCCATACCACCCTGTGGAAAAAGCACTAGCAGACAAGCCTTATGTGATTGACTGGTTTTGAAACCATGCGGGTCTTATGCATGCTAAAATACAGTGTTAGCCCGCTGAGCTAAAGTCTAGGCATTGGCTCGGGGAGCTAATGCAATACTTCAGGTCTCATGCAAGGTTACTCATCAACTGAGAATGGTTCACCAAACCACCTCTGTTAAACTTGGAATGCTCCCTGAAAGACCCTGGACTAACAGAGCAGACCCTGGACTAACAGAGCAGACCCTGGCTAGCAGAGCAGACCCTGGACTAACAGAGCAGACCCTGGACTAACAGAGCAGACCCTGGACTAACAGAGCAGACCCTGGACTAACAGAGCAGACACTGGGCTAACAGAGCAGACCCTGGACTAACAGAGCAGACCCTGGACTAACAGAGCAGACCCTGGGCTAACAGAGCAGACCCTGGACTAATAGAGCAGAACTTGGACTAATAGAGCAGACCCTGGCTAATAGAGCAGACCCTGGACTAACAGTGCAGACCCTAGACTAACAGAGCAGACCCTGGCTAACAGAGCAGAACCTGGACTAACAGAGCAGACCCTGGACTAACAGAGCAGACCCTGGACTAACAGAGCAGAACCTGGCTAACAGAGCAGACCCTGGACTAACAGAGCAAACACTGGACTAACAGAGCAGAACCTGGACTAATAGAGCAGACCCTGGACTAACAGAGCAGACCCTGGACTAACAGAGCAGACCCTGGCTAACAGAGCAGACCCTGGACTAACAGAGCAGACCCTGGACTAACAGAGCAGACCCTGGCTAACAGAGCAGACCCTGGCCTAACAGAGCAGACCCTGGACTAACAGAGACATAACCTGTGTTTCTATTGAACACAGATGTTCAGAGCAGACCCTGGACTAACAGAGCAGACCCTGGACTAACAGAGCAGACCCTGGACTAACAGAGCAGACCCTGGACTAACAGAGCAGACACTGGGCTAACAGAGCAGACCCTGGACTAACAGAGCAGACCCTGGACTAACAGAGCAGACCCTGGACTAATAGAGCAGAACTTGGACTAATAGAGCAGACCCTGGCTAATAGAGCAGACCCTGGACTAATAGAGCAGACCCTGGACTAACAGAGCAGACCCTGGACTAACAGAGCAGACCCTGGACTAAAAGAGCAGACCCTGGACTAATAGAGCAGACCCTGGATTAACAGAGCAGACCCTGGACTAATAGAGCAGACCCTGGACTAACAGAGCAGACCCTGGACTAACAGAGCAGACCCTGGACTAAAAGAGCAGACCCTGGACTAACAGAGCAGACCCTGGGCTAACAGTGCAGACCCTGGACTAACAGAGCAGACCCTGGACTAAAAGAGCAGACCCTGGACTAACAGAGCAGACCCTGGCCTAACAGAGCAAACACTGGGCTAACAGAGCAGACCCTGGACTAACAGAGCAGACCCTGGACTAAAAGAGCAGACCCTGGACTAACAGAGCAGACCCTGGCCTAACAGAGCAAACACTGGGCTAACAGAGCAGACCCTGGACTAACAGAGCAGACCCTGGACTAAAAGAGCAGACCCTGGACTAACAGAGCAGACCCTAGGCTAACAGAGCAAACACTGGGCTAACAGAGCAGACCCTGGACTAACAGAGCAGACCCTGGACTAAAAGAGCAGACCCTGGACTAACAGAGCAGACCCTGGGCTAACAGAGCAGACCCTGGACTCAAAGAGCTAAAAACAATATAAAGACAGTGATTATGTCCCAAAGTGCACCATATTCCATATATAGTGCACTACTTTTGAACAGGGCACATAGGGCTCTGGTCCAAAGTAGTGCACTATGTCGGGAATAGGGTTCCATTTGGGTCACGTCCCAGATTCAACACACAGCCTGGTGAAACATGTACACATGAAAAAAGACTTACCTGCTCCTGCATTGGTCATCTTACTGCACATCTGCAAAGAAAAAGAGAAACAGACAATGGTTAGTCAGTCAACAACAGAGTGTACTGCAGCCCTCAATACCGCTCTAACTGCATGGCTGTCTTAAACAAACAACAAAACAGATTGGTTGAAGAATACACAAACAACTTTTCAAAATGCTATAAATACAACAGTGAAGTACAAGTCAGGTATCAGTGGCATCCTAGTAATGTCACAGAGGATATATTCAGAGAGGAGAGGAGTAATGAACTAAATTGTATCCTAGTAATGTCACAGAGGATATATTCAGAGAGGAGAGGAGTAATGAACTAAATTGTATCCTAGTAATGCCACAGCCATAAAGAGTTAAGGGTTAATGACTGATCTATCAGGCTGCTGCCTGCTTTACTGTGTTACCATAGAGACCTGATGGCTGGTTCAATATGGACAGCTGGCTCATGTTTGTACATCACTTTAGTATTTATAACATCCTCTATCTAGTGTTATTAGACCAACTTAGACTAAACACATGGCTATAATCCCAAATGGCATCCTATTCTCTATAAACGTGAAATACTGTTGACCAGGGTGCACTATAATATGGTGTTTTACCTTGAGACGTACCTCCACACCAGTGGGTCGCCAGTGTTTAATGTAATGTAAGCTGTAACGTTATCACCAGGAGTGTGACACTAATGACTTGTGGTGAGCAGAATCAACAACCTCTGCCTCATTCAAGACTTTTGCTTTGTGAGAAGGTGTTAAAGTTCACAGTTAACGTTTGTTATGTAAATGCCTGTTGAAAAGTACCAGTGGCCTGGGCTTGGCCCCAAGTCATGGCAGGTCCTCCGGAGCCATGGCCCAGTGAGACACGGGTGCCGGTCCACATAGATAGAAACAGAAGTCTGAGTAGTTTGGGTAAAAAGACCTGGTTAAATCCTCATTGGACACTCACCATAAGGAATTAGGCCTGTGTGTCTCCAGAAACAATATGTTGTGATTTTAGAGGTCAGTTGGTGGTTGTGGATCTCCATGTGTGGCTGGACAGGATCTTTGCCACAGCCAGAATAGTGCACTATAAATGGAATAGGGTGCCATTTGGGATGTACCCATGGGAGAGCAGCCTACAGTATGAGGAAACACATCTATTACAGAGAGTAGTCTCTGTCCAACAGCAGAGGAGTGAGGTGGTTAACAGGTGGAGACATACAGGCAATATTCGGTCTCAGGCAGAACACTATGAGGTGAAGGGACTGATGTTGTTACCAAGTATCCCTGCTTATTGACTGTGAGATTCAGCACAACAGGGTCAAATTTCATTATTACATTTCTGTCCTCTTCAGTCATAGGGTTGGAGAACAGAAGCAATGCTGACAGTGTCTCTCTCATCTCTCTACTCTAACCAAGTATCTCATCTCATTCTGCAGACAGAGGAAACTAGGTGTGAGTCCCAAATGGCACCCTATTCAATATATAGTGCACTACTTTTGACCCGGGCCCATGGCTGTCGAAACTCTAAACTGACGTGTGTTAACATAATAGATCTAATAACAGGCTCTGACCCACATCTTCAAATAAAGCTGTGATGAAAATTAGCCTTCTAGAACTGACTGAATGGCCTCAATGGAGATACCAGTCTGTCTTTTACTCACAGGGTCTTCAAAGACTGTCCTAGACTTATGTCTGTCCCTCAACAGCCCAGATTCCCCGGTCTGCTAATTGCTAGCTTGCTTGCCCCGGTCTGCTAACGGCTAGCTTGCTAGCCCCGGTCTGCTAACTGCTAGCTTGTTTAGCCCCGGCCTACTAACTGTTAGCTTGTTAGCACCGGCCTGCTAACTGTCTGAATCGCCGTGTCCCCAGCCAGCCCAACCACTCACTGGACCAATATGTTCACTTGGCTACGCATGCCTCTCTCTAATATCAATATGCCTCGTCCATTACTGTCCTGGTTAGTGATTACTGTCTTATTTCACTGTAGAGCCTCTAGCCCGGCTCAATACGACTTAACCAACCATGTTGTTCCACCTCCTACATATGTGGTGACATCACCTGGTTTAAACGTCTCTAGAGACTATATCTCTCTCATCATTACTCTATGCCTAGGTTTACCGCCAATGTACTCACATCCTACCTTACCTTTGTCTGTACACTATGCCTTGAATCTATGCTATCGTGCCCAGAAACCTGCTCCATTTACTCTCTGTTCTGAACGTGCTAGACAGCCAGTTCGTATAGCTTGTAGCAGTACCCTTATCCTACTTCTCCTCTGTTCCTCTGGTGATGTAGAGGTTAATCCAGGTCCTGCAGTGCCTAGCTCCACTCCCACTCCCCAGGTGCTCTCATTTGTTGACTTCTATAACCGTAAAAGCCTTGGTTTCATGCATGTTAACATTAGAAACCTCCTCCCTAAGTTTTTTTTACTCACTGCTTTAGCACACTCTTCCAACCCGGATGTCTTAGCCTTGTCTGAATCCTGGCTTAGGAAAACCACCAAAAACCCTGAAATCTCCATCCCTAACTATAACATTTTCCGCTAAGATAGAACTGCCAAAGGGGGTGGCATTGCAATCTACTGCAAAGATAGCCTGCAGAGTTCTGTATTACTATCCAAGTCTGTACCCAAACAATTCGAGCTTTTACTTCTAACAATTCACCTTTCCAGAAACAAGGCTCTCACTGTTGCCGTTTGCTATAGACCACCCTCTGCCCCTAGCTGTGCCCTCGACACCATATGTGAATTGATTTCCCCCATCTATCTTCTGAGCTCGTGCTACTAGGTGAGCTTAACACCCCGGCCATCCTACAATCTAAGCTTGATGCCCTCAATCTCACACAAATTATCAATGAACCTACCAGGTACAACCCCAAATCCTTAAACACGGGCACCCTCATAGATATCATCCTAACTAACTCTCCCTCCAAATACACCTCTGCTGTTTTCAATCAAGATCTCAGCGATCACTGCCTCATTGCCTGCATCCGTAATGGGCCTGCGACCAAACGACCACCCCTCATCAGTGTCAAGCGCTCCCTAAAACACTTCTGTGAGCAGGCATTTCTAATCAACCTGGCCGGGGTATCCTGGAATGACATTGACCTCATCCCATCAGTAGATGATGCCTGGTTATTCTTTAAAAGTGCCTTCCTCACCATCTTAAATAAGCATGCCCCATTCAAAAAATGTAGAACTAGGAATAGATATAGTCCTTGGTTCACTCCAGACCTGTCTGCCCTTGACCAGCACAAAAACATCCTGTGGCGTTCTGCATTAGCATCGAATAGCCCCCGTGATATGCATCTTTTCAGGGAAGTTAGGAACAAATATACACAGGCAGTTAGGAAAGCTAAGGCTAGCTTTTTCAAACAGAAATTTGCATCCTGTAGTACAAACTCAAAAAAGTTCTGGGACACTGTAAAGTCCATGGAGAATAAGAGCACCCCCTCCCAGCTGCCCACTGCTCTGAGGCTAGGAAACACTGTTACCACCAATAAATCTACTACAATTGACAATTTCAATAAGCATTTCTCTACGACTGGCCATGCTTTCCACCTGGCTACCCCTACCCCGGTCAACTGCACGGCACCCTCCACAGCAACCCACCAAAGCCCCCACCATTTCTCCTTCACCCAAACCCAGATAGCTGATGTTCTGAAAGAGCTGCATAATTTGGACCCCTACAAATCAGCCGGGCTAGACAATCTGGACCCTCTCTTTCTAAATGATTCTGCTGAAATTGTTGCAACCCCTATTACTAGCCTGTTCAACCTCTCTTTCGTATCGTCTGAGATTCCCAAAGATTGGAAAGCTGCCGCGGTCATCCCCCTCTTCAAAGGGGGTGACACTCTAGACCAAAACTGTTACAGACCTATATCTATCCTACCCTGTCTTTCTAAGGTCTTCGAAAGCCAAGTTAACAAACAGATTACCGACCATTTCGAATCCCACCGTACCTTCTCCGCTATGCAATCTGGTTTCAGAGCTGGTCATGGGTGCACCTCAGCCACACTCAAGGTTCTAAACGTCATCATAACCGCCATCGATAAGAGACATTACTGTGCAGCCGTATTCATCGACCTGGCCAAGGCTTTCGACTCCGTCAATCACCACATTCTTATTGGCAGACTCGACAGCCTTGGTTTCTCAAATGATTGCCTCGCCTGGTTTACCAACTACTTCTCTGATAGAGTTCAATGTGTCAAATCGGAGGGCCTGTTGTCCGGACCTGTGGCAGTCTCTATGGGGGTGCCACAGGGTTCAATTCTCGGGCCGACTCTCTTCTCTGTATACATCAATGATGTTGCTCTTGCTGCTGGTGATTCTCTAATCCACCTCTACGCAGACGACACCATTCTGTAGACTTCTGGCCCCTCTTTGGACACTGTGTTAACTAACCTCCAGACGAGCTTCAATGCCATACAACTCTCCTTCTGTGGCCTCCAACTGCTCTTAAATGCAAGTAAAACTAAATGCATGCTATTCAATCGATCACTGCCCGCACCTGCCCGCCCGTCCAGCATCACTACTCTGGACGACTCTGACTTAGAATATGTGGACAACTACAAATACCTAGGTGTCTGGTTAGACTGTAAACTCTCCTTCCAGACTCACATTAAGCATCTCCAATCCAAAATTAAATCTAGAATCGGCTTCCTATTTTGCAACAAAACATCCTTCACTCATGCTGCCAAACATACGTAAAACTGCCAAACACACATAAAACTGACCATCCTACCGATCCTCGACTTTGGCGATGGTATCTATAAAATAGCCTCCAACACTCTACTCAACAAATTGGATGCAGTCTATCACAATGCCATCCGTTTTGTCACCAAAGCCCCATACACTACCCACCACTGCGACCTGTACGTTCTCGTTGGTTGGCCATCGCTTCATACTCGTCGCCAAACCCACTGGCTACAGGTTATCTACAAGTCTCTGCTAGGTAAAGCCCCGCCTTATATCAGCTCTCTGGTCAACATAGCATCACCCACACGTAGCACGCGCTCCAGCAGGTATATCTCACTGGTCACCCCCAAAGCCAATTCCTCCTTTGGTCGCCTTTCCTTCCTGTTCTCTGCTGGCAATGACTGGAACGAACTGCAAAAATCACTGAAGCTGGAGACTCATATCACCCTCACTAGCTTTAAGTACCAGCTATCAGAGCAGCTCACAGATCACTGCACCTGTATGTAGCCCATCTGTACATAGCTCATCCAACTACCTCATCCTCATACTGTATTTATTTATTTATCTCGCTCTTTTGCACCCCAGTATCTCTACTTGCAAATTCATCTTCTGCACATCTACCATTCCAGTGTTTAATTGCTATATTGTAATTACTTCGCCACCATGGCCTATTTATTGCCTTAACTCCCTTATCTTACCTCATTTGCACTCACTGTATATAGACTTTTTGTTTTCTTTTTTCTACTGTATTATTGACTGTATGTTTTGTTAATTCCATCGTAACTCTGTGTTGTTGTATGTGTCAAATTGCTATGCTTTATCTTGGCCAGGTCGCAGTTGCAAATGAGAACTAGCCTACCTGGTTAAATAAAGGTGAAATAAAATACAAATAAAATAAAGTCCTGTTAGTGTCCTTCCATTTTCCTCTTCATTGATATAGTTATACCCATAGACTTAGCTAGACATCGCATCATTGTGCATGTCCCATTATGGCGTCTGTGAGAGCATGGGCAGCGCACCATTGAGGTCATCTCCATTTTGAAGCGGTACATTTTCTTCTTCTACAACTTCTATGAGATGGCAAACAAAGGGTGCACACTGCCACCTGGAATGTGTTGTTTGAACAGGTATAAAGCCAAGGTTGGCGATTTACTGCCACCTGCAGATATGGAATGTTTGCTCACAAGTATAATGTATTGTCTGATCCCTCCTTGTGACCTGGATGGAATTATGTGATTCTTCCATAAACCATAGGAAGTCTCACCCAGTTTACTACTTCAAAATGGTGAAAGTCCTCAATAGCGCTGCCCATGCTAAAACAGGCTTTTGGACACTAGAATCCTCTATGGTTATACCACGCCGCCTCAGTTCTGAGCATCCACCACATGTCGGGTTATGGGTTAGAGGTCAGGTGACAAGACAAAGAAAGAAGACCGCCCTATCAGGAAGCTACCTCTGCTACAACAACCAACATTTTATATGGACTGACATGTCTGGTCTTTAGTGATTGATAACGGGTCTGGTCTACCTGTCTGCTGCATTGACTAAATAAAAGAAACTAGTTCAGACAAAACAAGTGGAAAACATTCCTAATCTAACAGGCTATGGGACATGTTCATGCTCTACAATAGTACTATCTGAGATGCTGCTATACATTGTAGCTGGCAATGGGAGGATGTACAAAGTTCACACGAAATCTGGAAGGAATTACATAATCCCCATCATGCATTTCTTCACGTTCTTTTTCCTGCATTTCCAAACTCCCCCCTTCCCCCCTGTGTTCTATGTGGAGTACACTCCCAGCCCCACACAGAGCCCTGTGTTCTACGTAGAGTACACTCCCAGCCCCACACAGAGCCCTGTGGTCTATGTAGAGTACACTCCCAGCCCCACACGGAGCCCTGTGTTCTACGTAGAGTACACTCCCAGCCCCACACAGAGCCCTGTGGTCTATGTAGAGTACACTCCCAGCCCCACACAGAGCCCTGTGTTCTACGTAGAGTACACTCCCAGCCCCACACAGAGCCCTGTGGTCTATGTAGAGTACACTCCCAGCCCCACACGGAGCCCTGTGTTCTACGTAGAGTACACTCCCAGCCCCACACAGAGCCCTGTGGTCTATGTAGAGTACACTCCCAGCCCCACACGGAGCCCTGTGGTCTATGTAGAGTACACTCCCAGCCCCACACGGAGCCCTGTGGTCTATGTAGAGTACACTCCCAGCCCCACACGGAGCCCTGTGGTCTATGTAGAGTACACTCCCAGCCCCACACGGAGCCCTGTGGTCTATGTAGAGTACACTCCCAGCCCCACACGGAGCCCTGTGGTCTATGTAGAGTACACTCCCAGCCCCACACGGAGCCCTGTGGTCTATGTAGAGTACACTCCCAGCCCCACACAGAGCCCTGTGGTCTATGTAGAGTACACTCCCAGCCCCACACGGAGCCCTGTGGTCTATGTAGAGTACACTCCCAGCCCCACACGGAGCCCTGTGTTCTATGTAGAGTACACTCCCAGCCCCACACAGAGCCCTGTGGTCTATGTAGAGTACACTCCCAGCCCCACACGGAGCCCTGTGTTCTACGTAGAGTACACTCCCAGCCCCACACAGAGCCCTGTGGTCTATGTAGAGTACACTCCCAGCCCCACACGGAGCCCTGTGGTCTATGTAGAGTACACTCCCAGCCCCACACAGAGCCCTGTGGTCTATGTAGAGTACACTCCCAGCCCCACACAGAGCCCTGTGGTCTATGTAGAGTACACTCCCAGCCCCACACAGAGCCCTGTGTTCTACGTAGAGTACACTCCCAGCCCCACACAGAGCCCTGTGGTCTATGTAGAGTACACTCCCAGCCCCACACGGAGCCCTGTGGTCTATGTAGAGTACACTCCCAGCCCCACACGGAGCCCTGTGTTCTACGTAGAGTACACTCCCAGCCCCACACGGAGCCCTGTGGTCTATGTAGAGTACACTCCCAGCCCCACACGGAGCCCTGTGTTCTACGTAGAGTACACTCCCAGCCCCACACAGAGCCCTGTGGTCTACGTAGAGTACACTCCCAGCCCCACACGGAGCCCTGTGGTCTACGTAGAGTACACTCCCAGCCCCACACAGAGCCCTGTGGTCTATGTAGAGTACACTCCCAGCCCCACACAGAGCCCTGTGTTCTACGTAGAGTACACTCCCAGCCCCACACAGAGCCCTGTGGTCTATGTAGAGTACACTCCCAGCCCCACACGGAGCCCTGTGGTCTATGTAGAGTACACTCCCAGCCCCACACGGAGCCCTGTGGTCTATGTAGAGTACACTCCCAGCCCCACACAGAGCCCTGTGGTCTATGTAGAGTACACTCCCAGCCCCACACGGAGCCCTGTGTTCTACGTAGAGTACACTCCCAGCCCCACACGGAGCCCTGTGTTCTACGTAGAGTACACTCCCAGCCCCACACAGAGCCCTGTGGTCTACGTAGAGTACACTCCCAGCCCCACACGGAGCCCTGTGGTCTATGTAGAGTACACTCCCAGCCCCACACAGAGCCCTGTGGTCTACGTAGAGTACACTCCCAGCCCCACACAGAGCCCTGTGTTCTACGTAGAGTACACTCCCAGCCCCACACAGAGCCCTGTGGTCTATGTAGAGTACACTCCCAGCCCCACACGGAGCCCTGTGGTCTATGTAGAGTACACTCCCAGCCCCACACAGAGCCCTGTGGTCTACGTAGAGTACACTCCCAGCCCCACACAGAGCCCTGTGGTCTATGTAGAGTACACTCCCAGCCCCACACAGAGCCCTGTGGTCTATGTAGAGTACACTCCCAGCCCCACACAGAGCCCTGTGGTCTATGTAGAGTACACTCCCAGCCCCACACAGAGCCCTGTGGTCTATGTAGAGTACACTCCCAGCCCCACACAGAGCCCTGTGGTCTACGTAGAGTACACTCCCAGCCCCACACGGAGCCCTGTGGTCTATGTAGAGTACACTCCCAGCCCCACACAGAGCCCTGTGTTCTACGTAGAGTACACTCCCAGCCCCACACGGAGCCCTGTGGTCTATGTAGAGTACACTCCCAGCCCCACACAGAGCCCTGTGGTCTATGTAGAGTACACTCCCAGCCCCACACAGAGCCCTGTGGTCTATGTAGAGTACACTCCCAGCCCCACACAGAGCCCTGTGTTCTACGTAGAGTACACTCCCAGCCCCACACAGAGCCCTGTGGTCTATGTAGAGTACACTCCCAGCCCCACACGGAGCCCTGTGTTCTATGTAGAGTACACTCCCAGCCCCACACAGAGCCCTGTGGTCTATGTAGAGTACACTCCCAGCCCCACACAGAGCCCTGTGGTCTATGTAGAGTACACTCCCAGCCCCACACAGAGCCCTGTGGTCTACGTAGAGTACACTCCCAGCCCCACACAGAGCCCTGTGGTCTATGTAGAGTACACTCCCAGCCCCACACAGAGCCCTGTGTTCTACGTAGAGTACACTCCCAGCCCCACACAGAGCCCTGTGGTCTATGTAGAGTACACTCCCAGCCCCACACAGAGCCCTGTGGTCTACGTAGAGTACACTCCCAGCCCCACACAGAGCCCTGTGGTCTATGTAGAGTACACTCCCAGCCCCACACAGAGCCCTGTGGTCTATGTAGAGTACACTCCCAGCCCCACACAGAGCCCTGTGGTCTACGTAGAGTACACTCCCAGCCCCACACAGAGCCCTGTGGTCTATGTAGAGTACACTCCCAGCCCCACACAGAGCCCTGTGGTCTACGTAGAGTACACTCCCAGCCCCACACAGAGCCCTGTGGTCTATGTAGAGTACACTCCCATGCGTCCAAAATGGCACAATTAGTGCACTATAAAGGGAATAGGGTTGCATTTGGGAGCGATTTAACAGTCCTGAACACTCCCAACCCCACAAAGTGAAGTCTGAGGTTACTTCACCAATCATTCATTGTGCTTCATTTGGCATGCACAAATCACATTTGTTCACAGAAACAGGCAGAGAACCCCCAAACCCATGTCTGATATTATATAACCAAACCTATAGCTGTATATGGCTGCCTCCAAAATGGCATCCTATTCCCTACATAGTGCACTACTTTTGATCAGAGCCCCATGGGCCTTAGACAAACCTGGTGCACTATTTTGGGAATGATGTGTCATGTGGGACGCAGCCTATGTTATATGTAACGATCCAGGCCTCTCATCATAGCTCAGGGCAGGGTAGGATGGATGACGTCTCTCCACGGCCATTACTCTTATGTGGCTTCTAACAGCCCAGCTCTAGAGACTCCCTCTGGGCCTCTACACCAAGGCATAGCCATGATCCACAACCCCTAACTCATAACACGTAACTACGGGCTGAAACTCACAGGACTGAATCCATCTCTCTCCACAACATTCAGAAATGTGTCTTGGTTGTAAAATAACATCTATGTCCCTGGGAAAATAACCCTAGTTTTACTCTCTCAAAGTCTAAGAAAAAAATAAGGGATAGAAAGATATCATTGGGTGACCTAGAAGGTGTCCCAGTAGACCAGCCAGTAAACCAGTAGACCAGTAGACCAGTCAGTAGACCAGTAGACCAGTAGACCAGCCAGTAGACCAGTAGACCAGCTAGTAAACCAGTAGACCAGTCAGTAGACCAGTCAGTAGACCAGTAGACCAGTCAGTAGACCAGCCAGTAGACCAGTAGACCAGCTAGTAGACCAGTAAACTAGTCAGTAGACCAGTAGACCAGTAGACCAGTAGACCAGTCAGTAGACCAGTAAACTAGCCAGTAGACCAGTCAGTAGACCAGTAGATCAGTAGACCAGTAGACCAACCAGTAGACCAGTAGACCAGTAAACCAGTAGACCAGTAAACTAGCCAGTAGACCAGTAGACCAGCCAGTAGACCAGTAGACCAGTAGACCAGCCAGTAGACCAGTAGACAAGCCAGTAGACCAGTAGACAAGTAGACCAGTAGACCAGCCAGTAGACCAGTAGACCAGTCAGTATACCAGTAGATCAGTAGACCAGTAGACTAGCCATTAGACCAGTAGACCAGCCAATAGACCAATAGACCAGTCAGTATACCAGTAGACCAGTAGACCAGCCAGTAGACCAGTAGACCAGTCAGTAGACCAGTAGACCAGTAGACCAGTCAGTAGACCAGTAGATCAATAGACCAGCCAGTAGACCAGTCAGTAGACCAGTAGACCAGTAGACCAGCCAGTAGACCAGTAGACCAGTCATTAGACCAGTAGACCAGCCAGTAGACCAGCTAGTAGACCAGTAGACTAGTAGACCAGTCAGTAGACCAGTAGACCAGTAGACCAGCCAGTAGACCAGTAGACCAGTCATTAGACCAGTAGACCAGCCAGTAGACCAGCTAGTAGACCAGTAGACCAGCTAGTAGACCAGTAAACTAGCCAGTAGGCCAGTAGACCAGTAGACCAGCAGACCAGCTAGTAGACCAGTAAACTAGCCAGTAGACCAATAGACCAGCTAGTAGACCAGTAAACTAGCCAGTAGACCAATAGACCAGCTAGTAGACCAGTAAACTAGCCAGTAGACCAGTAGACCAGTAGACCAGCTAGTAGACCAGTAAACTAGCCAGTAGACCAGTAGACTAGCCAGTAGACCAGTAGACCAGCTAGTAGACCAGTAAACTAGCCAGTAGACCAGTAGACTAGCCAGTAGACCAGTAGACCAGTAGACCAGCTAGTAGACCAGTAAACTAGCCAGTAGACCAGTAGACTAGCCAGTAGGCCAGTAGACCAGCAGACCAGCTAGTAGACCAGTAAACTAGCCAGTAGACCAATAGACCAGCTAGTAGACCAGTAAACTAGCCAGTAGACCAGTAGACTAGCCAGTAGACCAGTAGACCAGCTAGTAGACCAGTAAACTAGCCAGTAGACCAGTAGACTAGCCAGTAGACCAGTAGACCAGCAGACCAGCTAGTAGACCAGTAAACTAGCCAGTGGACCAGTAGACCAGTAGACCAGCTAGTAGACCAGTAAACTAGCCAGTAGACCAGTAGACTAGCCAGTAGACCAGTAGACCAGCTAGTAGACCAGTAAACTAGCCAGTAGACCAGTAGACTAGCCAGTAGACCAGTAGACCAGCTAGTAGACCAGTAAACTAGCCAGTAGACCAGTAGACCAGTAGACCAATAGACCAGCTAGTAGACCAGTAAACTAGCCAGTAGACCAGTAGACTAGCCAGTAGACCAGTAGACCAGCCTCATCCCTCCCCTCCTCTATCCAACCCCTGGACAGACAGGAAAACACCTGGCTATATTTAGAACACTGCCTGAATGGGTCACAACCAATAAGAAGACCTTCTTATCAGGGGCAGCTGGGGGCAGCTGGGGGATTACAGGGCTATGCCATTTTTGTCTCAGGTTGTGTGTGTGTGTGTGTGTGTGTGTCTGTCTGTGTGTCTTTTGATGCTTTGACCCTCTGTCTGCCAGGGCCATCAGACCAGCTCCATCCTGCCAGGTTCTGAGGAAGAACTATCTGTCTCTGTTAGAAGTGTCAGGTCTCAGGGCACACGTGACACGCTGCAGTTGCAGTCATGTTGAGACACACAGGAACACAGCAACATATGCTGCAGGACATTCCAACACAAAACACCTGACGGTCTCACCCTCACGTATCAAACCCGCCACATACCTGTCGGACTCACCGTCATGTATCCAACAAATAACACATACCTCACAGTCACTATGCATTAGGTTCAGGTGATGGAACCAGAATGTTAAGGATAAAATACCCTTTCCATCTAGCAAACCATTGTGGATGGGAATCTGCATGTCAATACAACAGGGGTCATGTTAAGACCACCCGAAAGATTGTGACCCTAACCTAGAGACAGGCAGGGTCGGGGGGAACAGCCATAGCAACGTCCTGTCAAAAGCTGACTCCAAACATTCTGTATGCGTTCCTAATGCCACCTTATTCCCTATATAGTGCCCTGCTTTTGGTCAAAAGTAGTGCCCTATATAAAGAATAGGGTGTAATTTGGGACGTAGCCTCTCTATCAGCTCATAACCTTCCAGTCACATGACATGCTGCAGTAGTTAGTTACCATGGTCAGGTTATTCTGAGCCCCTCATCATGACAGCAGCAGCTTAGACTCTAACATCACATTCTCTCTCTCCACTGCTTTCACACCCACTCCAGAACTCTCATGTAAGAGGCTGAGGGGTGTGTGCATGCGTGTGTGTATGCATGCATGCGGTAGGGCTGGTCTAGATTCTGGAGTCAGCCTGGGGCTTATAGAAGAGTAATCCTTTGCTTATCATTAACCCTGGACTGAGGTCAGTGTTACAGAGCATGGCGTGCACACGAACACACACACAAGGAGACACAGTGTTCCCCGGCCAGACGTTGGAACCATTGTGCAGTAGTGTGACAGCGGGTTAGAGTTAGGACATTGTGTACAGTGTGAAGGTGGTCTCCATGCAGCCTGTCTGTCTCTGACTCAGACCTTGGTGGTGTTCCGCAGCTTTCTGACTCTGTAATCTGCTCTGAGACGCTGAGAAGCAGACTGCATCAGGACTGGAGAGCACAACGCCACATCGTCCTGTTCCCACCAATCTAATTAGTCATTCACCTATCGAATCTGATCCTCATCCAGACATGGTACCGATACAGACACAGGCCGTTAGCAGGGTTTCCACAGAGCCGCCACAAAACATACCTAGCCCCACCTCTCCATTGTTTCCCTTGCTAAACCTGTCTAATAGGCAGACTAACACCTGACCTGGGGACAGTAAACCACTCACACACACACTTCCTGCGTACACACTGTGTCAAACAAGGAACAGAAGAGGATACAACGGACAGCTCTGCTGTGGACAGCTAATAAGAGGAATGTTGTTTAAATTAGCAGAGAGAAAATCTATTTAAAATACTTTCTGTAGCTAGCTGAAGGCAGTCTGAATATGAAATGGATTAAATTGAGATTTTATGTCACTGGCCTACACACAATACCCCATAATATCAAAGTGGAAATATGTTTTGGGAACTTAAGTCAATAATTATTCAGCCCCTTTGTTATGCCAAGCCTAAATAAGTTCAAGACTAGTGTTTAACATGATATTTGAATGACTACCTCATCTCTGTACCCCACACATACAATTATCTGCAAGGTCTCTCAGTTGAGCAGGGAAAACACAGATTCAACCACAAAGACCAGGGAGGTTTTCCAATATCTCGCAAAGAAGGGCACCTATTGAGCATGGTGTAGCTTTTAAGTACACTTTGGATGGTGTATCAATACACCCAGTCACAATAAAGATACAGGCGTCCTTCCTAACTCAGTTGCCGGAGAGGAAGGAAACCGAGATTTAACCAGGATGCCTATACAGAATATAACATATTTCAAAATATGCATCCTGTTTGCAACAGGGCACTAAAGTAAAACTGCAAAACATGTGGCAAAAAAAGTTACTTTATGTCCTGAATACAAAGTTTTTGTACACAACACTTCACTGAGTACCACTCTTCATATTTTCAAGCATGGTGGTGCTGCATCATGTTATGGGTATGCTTGTCATCGGCAAGGACTAGGGAGTTTTTTAGGATAAAAATAACCAGATTAGAGCTAAGTACAGGCAAAATCCTAGAGGAAAACCTGGTTCAGTCTGCTTTCCAACAGACACTTGGAGACAAATTCACCTTTCAGCAGGACAATAACCTAAAAGACAAGGCCAAATATACACTGGAGTTGCTTACCAAGATGACATTGAATGTTCCTGAGTGGCCTAGTTAAAGTTTTGACTTAAATCGGCTTCAAAATCTATGGCAAGACTTGGAAATGGCTGTCTTATAAATTAGAATGTGCAAAGCTCTTAGAGACCTACCCAGAAAGACTCACAGCTGTAATCGCTGCCAAAAGTGATTCTAACATGCATTGACTTAGGGGTGTGAATACTTATGTAAATGAGATACTGTATTTTTGTATTTCATTTTTTATACTTGAAAGAAATTCTAAAAACATATTTCATTTTGTCTTTATGGGGTATTGTGTGTAGATGGGTAAGATATTATTTTTTATTTAATCTATATTGAATTCAGACTGTAACACCACAAAATGTGGAATAAGTTAAGGGGTATGAATACTTTCTGAAGGCACTGAGAGCTCGCTTATGATATCTATATCACATTGTTTCACCCAGACCCAGACAGACAGGCACAGAGTAAGCAGGAGTCGAAAGGAGGAGGGAGAGTCTGAGGAACTTACGACTGTCTTCTTGGTCCTGACTCTGGTTCCTATGGCTGAGATACGAGGGGCCGTGGTCTTGTGTTGGTCCTGTCTGGGACATTCTCCCATGTCTGGTTCCCCTCGCTGCAACAGTGTACTGTCCTTCTCATTAAGAGATTGGTTTACTGCCGTCCCAGATACAGCTCCACACTGCAACAACAGCACAATAACAACCGTTAACACTGGATCCTTGCCTACCTGTCTGTCTGTCTATCTGCCAGTTTGTCTGTCAGTCTGTCAGTCTGTCTCTGGGATGGTCAGCGGCAGGGAACGCAGTCTTCAGTTCAAAGTTCTATCGGACAGACAGTGACAGACAGAGACAAGGCCGCATGTTAATCGTCCTCTGAAAGGACAAAGAGTGTGTCCTTGTCAAGTCCCTCTAGTAAAGATGTCGTGTGGTCTCCTCCGCCGGCGGCTGCCTGACGTTAGTTAAAGCTGTCTCTCTGAATGTGTGTTATGGCTGCTGATGTGATGCCTTCAGGCATGTGCCCCTCTGCTAACCACTCTGTAACCATTCCTAACGTGCTCAATCATACAAACAACCTCCTCTACCCACACAACAAGACCTCTGTGCTGATCACATACAGAACCATACAGGCCTCTTTCTGTTGTTGCCCTCTGCTAACTAACTGCTGGGGTATTTCATGATGCAAGCCTCCATGAGAGGAGTCTTATGTAGGACCAGAGCTACAAGGTCCCGGTAACAACATCTCCACACAATGGCTGTCTGTCTGTCTCTGCCCCGCCTGGCCCACCACCCTGGCCAGACTACTGCTAGACACACTACACACTATAGCAGCTTTTCTAACAGCCAGCTCCCTCCTCTCACATCATAAAATGGACGCCTGCAGCATTCAGAGAAGCAGAATCAAAGACAGCCTGACAATGGCCATAGTGTCCCAGACAGACAGCTTCCACTGTGTGACAACATGCTGTATGTACAGATTATCAACATATATCACAGTTATCCTTAAGGCCTATAGGGCTTTGGTCAAAAGTAGTGCACTATAAAGGGAATAGGGTGCAATCCTGAGTCTAGTATGGTTCCTAGATGAAATGTATGTTAGCTAGGTGAATGTATGTGTATTGTAAAGTACATGATATAGCAGCATGGACTTATAGTCCTGTTAGACACCTGTTGAATGACTATAACAATAATCCATCAGGATTTCCTATTCACAAAGCTCAGTAAATTGATTATAGACAGCAGAGAGCATGAACAAGCATGTGCCATCATGATAGGCTGCAGAGGAATGTATAGATTTCCCATATGTATCACTAGTTAGTACACAGCTTGCATTTCAATTAACATGGTCATGTCACCTGCTGTCTGTCTGTGTGCTGTGCAGGGTGTGTGTGTGTGTGACTTACCTGTTGTCTGCGTGCAATGCAGGGTGTGTGTGTGTGTGTGTGACTGAGTTGTTGTCTGCGTGCAGTTCAGGGTGTGTGTGTGACTGACCTGTTGTCTGCGTGCTGTGCAGGGTGTGTGTGTGACTGACCTGTTGTCTGCGTGCTGTGCAGGGTGTGTGTGTGTGTGACTGACCTGTTGTCTGCGTGCGGTGCAGGGTGTGTGTGTGACTGACCTGTTGTCTGCGTGCGGTGCAGGGTGTGTGTGTGACTGACCTGTTGTCTGCGTGCTGTGCAGGGTGTGTGTGTGACTGACCTGTTGTCTGCGTGCGGTGCAGGGTGTGTGTGTGACTGACCTGTTGTCTGCGTGCGGTGCAGGGTGTGTGTGTGACTGACCTGTTGTCTGCGTGCGGTGCAGGGTGTGTGTGTGACTGACCTGTTGTCTGCGTGCTGTGCAGGGTGTGTGTGTGACTGACCTGTTGTCTGCGTGCGGTGCAGGGTGTGTGTGTGACTGACCTGTTGTCTGCGTGCGGTGCAGGGTGTGTGTGTGACTGACCTGTTGTCTGCGTGCGGTGCAGGGTGTGTGTGTGACTGACCTGTTGTCTGCGTGCTGTGCAGGGTGTGTGTGTGACTGACCTGTTGTCTGCGTGCGGTGCAGGGTGTGTGTGTGACTGACCTGTTGTCTGCGTGCGGTGCAGGGTGTGTGTGTGACTGACCTGTTGTCTGCGTGCGGTGCAGGGTGTGTGTGTGACTGACCTGTTGTCTGCGTGCGGTGCAGGGTGTGTGTGTGACTGACCTGTTGTCTGCGTGCGGTGCAGGGTGTGTGTGTGACTGACCTGTTGTCTGGGTGCGGTGCGGGGTGTGTGTGTGACTGACCTGTTGTCTGCGTGCGGTGCAGGGTGTGTGTGTGACTGACCTGTTGTCTGCGTGCGGTGCAGGGTGTGTGTGTGACTGACCTGTTGTCTGCGTGCTGTGCAGGGTGTGTGTGTGACTGACCTGTTGTCTGCGTGCGGTGCAGGGTGTGTGTGTGACTGACCTGTTGTCTGCGTGCGGTGCAGGGTGTGTGTGTGACTGACCTGTTGTCTGCGTGCTGTGCAGGGTGTGTGTGTGACTGACCTGTTGTCTGCGTGCGGTGCAGGGTGTGTGTGTGACTGACCTGTTGTCTGCGTGCGGTGCAGGGTGTGTGTGTGACTGACCTGTTGTCTGCGTGCGGTGCAGGGTGTGTCCGAGGGGGACGATGATGCACTCAGAGCCTCCTCTATGTCCAGGTTGAGCTGGTCCAGTTTCCTCATCAGCTGGCTCATAGACTCACACCACGGGGTCTGAGGCTGGACCAGGGGAGACTCCTGGGGGAAGAGAAAGGCAGGGGGGAGACGGTTATTAGACAACACTGGAGAAACCTATAAATTCATATTGTGTCACCATGTACTAAACCGGAGCATGCAGTTATCAGGTACAAAGGTCAATTAATTAGGACTACAACAATCACTACTCCGTAGTTGGACAGGAAAAGTTTGATCATTCAGAGAGTTACGATTTAATTCTCTGGATAATAACGTTGAAATCGTTCAGATAGTTAGAGAAGGTTATGAGCACCAGGTGACAACTAAAAACTCTAAATACATTTAAGAGATCATTAGAGGAGCAGAAAAATACTTGCATAAATGTCAGAGTGAACGTAAACAGTACAGACCAGCATAGAGGGAAATGTGATATCTTCACCACCTAGTTCTTAGCAGTCATCACGCAGTATCACAGATCTTAACCTACAGTCCAGATTCTCTAACATGTTTGTCTCTGGGTGTGTCCCAAATGACATCCTAGTCCCTTTATAGTGCACTACTTTTGACCAGGGCCCATAGGCACTATATAGGGACACATCCAGAGACAAACATGTTAGAGGATCTGGAGGTTAAGGTCTCTCTCTCTCTCTTTGAGACCCTTGTTGCGCAACAGTGTGACTCAGAAGACAAGCAGCCGACACAAAGCCATTCATTAATTTCCTGGAATTAAACTGCGGAACTGTTGTCTGTGTTCTGAGTGTGTCTGTCTGTCTGTTGGAGACCCTGCCCCCTGGAGCCCCTTGGCCCCTGGCTCTGTGTTCTGTCTGTTAGTGCCCCCAGGAGCCCCTGTGCGCCCAGCTCTTTCTCCATGCTACATTAAAACCCCTCTCCTAACAATCATCCTATTGAGTGTGTTCTCTAGAGGACCTACTGTAGTAGTGCTGGTGTCTGAGCCACAGGCTCCTTAGGTGGAGATAGGTGTGACCCACCCATTGGCCTCCTGTTCTTCCTGCTTCAATGTAGAGGCAGTGAGTCTCAGTCACAACATACAGTAAATAGGCGTGATTTTCCCTCACAATTAAAATCGTGATGGTTTTTTAATCTAGTTCAAGTTAAAGCCATGACGTTTCGGCTGCCAACGGCCTTCATCAGAATGAAAACAAAATGGGAATGGACAAGAAAATATAGGAAATACAGTTCAGGAGAAACAATAATCAATGTAGAGACAGGGAACTAGAGGTGGTAATGCATCTAGAGAATTCCTACAACATAAAGGTGTTACTAGTAGTGATCAGAGCAGAAGTCAGTCCACCTCGGGTCAGCTGCTTCACCTCTGACAGGGGAAACGCCTCAATCTGTCTATCTGTCTGTCTCTCTGTGCTATATCGGGAACACACTAGAACACAATGTCTCCTACTGTCTCTCTTCTCTCTGACAGCCACACACAGTGCTGCCTGCCCGCCTCGGAATGCGGACATTTTCCTCAGAATGAGTGGAATTTCAGAGAAGGCTTGAAGCTGAGAGAGACACTAGCCATGATTCCTTTTACCTCCTCTTTCTGGCCCCATAAATAGTGAAAAACACTGATGCCATGGCAATGCTGTCGGCATGAGACAGACACTAGTGTTACCTTCAGGGGAAAGCTAAATGTGAGAGGGAAGATATCTTCATCAGGGTAAATTGGCCACATTGTAAACCCCAAGGCCGGGTCTTTGACATGATAATGAGGAATGAAGTGTGTGAGCTCTGGGCACCGTGCCTGGACCATACCACCCACTGAGAGAGGCATAGATCACCAGGCAGGGAGAGGGTTGATTGGGTGGGATTGGATTGATGATTGGGGTAGAAATGGAGCAGGGGGGCATGTGAAAGGGAACAACGGCTAGGCTAATAGGTTACTCAGCTGAAAAATAGTTAAAACCCATTCTCTCCTAACTTATAACCCATTCTCTCCTAACTTTCTAGGAGTTACCTGCTTAGTTCCCAGGTCTATCCCCTGGTGAGAACAGGCTTCTACGCTGCACTGAGTCACACCAGTAGAATCCTTTCACTTCTAAACTAGATAAAGATAAACATCACAGTAACATGTCTTTTTACAGTATACACAAACATACCATAACCAACTGATTGATGCACAGAGAGAGAGAGTGGGAGAGAGAGCTAGAGAGACGTGTGCATAGGCCACGCAGGATTACTATGTAGCAATGGTGCCCTCAGATGGCTAGTATGAAAAGCTGTAGTTCAAATGGACTGTCTGAAAAACAAACAGGAGTGCTGCCTGTCAGAGCCCCTGGTTGCGTCCCAAATGGCACCCTGTTTCCTGTTTAGACCAAGGCCCAGTTTAAACCAGTTCCAGGTATTTAAAGCATTCCTCCTCCCTTTCCCCAAACAACCTTTATGCTCACAAACAGCCCCTTCCCAGTGTTGTGTCATACAGCCTGTAAAGCCTGCAAGGGCTATCAGCAGAGTCAGTGGGAGTGTTCCCTACCTAACCTTTCCCCTCTGTTTTACTGACACAAGTAAACCATAGGTGTATGATGTGAACATGATTCATCAACGTCCAGAAGAGACTTTTAAAGGCCAGTAAACCTTAGAAGATGGGGTCACTCACAGTCTGGTAACTACCATTAAACCTGGAGGGATGGAGTCACAGCCTGGTAACTAGTAAACCTGGAGGGATGGAGTCACAGCCTGGTAACTAGTAAACCTGGAGGGATGGAGTCAGAGCCTGGTAACTAGTAAACCTGGAGGGATGGAGTCACAGCCTGGTAACTAGTAAACCTGGAGGGATGGAGTCACAGCCTGGTAACTAGTAAACCTGGAGGGATGGAGTCACAGTCTGGTAACTAGTAAACCTGGAGGGATGGAGTCACAGCCTGGTAACTAGTAAACCTGGAGGGATGGAGTCACAGCCTTGTAACTAGTAAACCTGGAGGGATGGAGTCACAGTCTGGTAACTAGTAAACCTGGAGGGATGGAGTCACAGCCTGGTAACTAGTAAACCTGGAGGGATGGAGTCACAGCCTTGTAACTAGTAAACCTGGAGGGATGGAGTCACAGTCTGGTAACTAGTAAACCTGGAGGGATGGAGTCACAGCCTGGTAACTAGTAAACCTGGAGGGATGGAGTCACAGCCTGGTAACTAGTAAACCTGGAGGGATGGAGTCAGAGCCTGGTAACTAGTAAACCTGGAGGGATGGAGTCAGAGCCTGGTAACTAGTAAACCTGGAGGGATGGAGTCACAGTCTGGTAACTACAATTAAACCTGGAGGGATGGAGTCACAGCCTGGCAACTAGTAAACCTGGAGGGATGGAGTCACAGTCTGGTAACTAGTAAACCTGGAGGGATGGAGTCACAGCCTGGTAACTAGTAAACCTGGAGGGATGGAGTCACAGCCTGGTAACTAGTAAACCTGGAGGGATGGAGTCACAGCCTTGTAACTAGTAAACCTGGAGGGATGGAGTCACTGCCTGGTAACTAGTAAACCTGGAGGGATGGAGTCACAGTCTGGTATCTACAATTAAACCTGGAGGGATGGAGTCACAGCCTGGTAACTAGTAAACCTGGAGGGATGGAGTCACAGCCTTGTAACTAGTAAACCTGGAGGGATGGAGTCACAGCCTGGTAACTAGTAAACCTGGAGGGATGGAGTCACAGCCTGGTAACTAGTAAACCTAGAGCGATGGAGTTACTGCTTGGTAACTAGTAAACCTGGAGGGATGGAGTCACAGCCTGGTAACTAGTAAACCTGGAGAGATAGAGTCACAGCCTGGTAACTAGTAAACCTGGATGGATGGAGTCACAGCTTGGTAACTAGTAAACCTGGAGGGGTGGAGTCACAGCCTGGTAACTAGTAAGCCTGGAGGGATGGAGTCACTGCCTGGTAACTAGTAAACCTGGAGGGATGGAGTCACAGCCTGGTAACTAGTAAACCTGGAGGGATGGAGTCACAGCCTGGTAACTAGTAAACCTGGAGGGATGGAGTCACAGTCTGGTAACTACAATTAAACCTGGAGGGATGGAGTCACAGCCTGGTAACTAGTAAACCTGGAGGGATGGAGTCACAGCCTGGTAACTAGTAAACCTGGAGGGATGGAGTCACTGCCTGGTAACTAGTAAACCTGGAGGGATGGAGTCACAGCCTGGTAACTAGTAAACCTGGAGGGATGGAGTCACAGCCTGGTAACTAGTAAACCTGGAGGGATGGAGTCACTGCCTGGTAACTAGTAAACCTGGAGGGATGGAGTCACAGCCTGGTTACTAGTAAACCTGGAGGGCTGGAGTCACAGCCTGGTAACTAGTAAGCCTGGAGGGATGGAGTCACTGCCTGGTAACTAGTAAACCTGGAAGGATGGAGTCACAGTCTGGTAACTTGTAAACCTGGAGGGATGGAGTCACAGCCTGGTAACTAGTAAACCTGGAGGGATGGAGTCACTGCCTGGTAACTAGTAAACCTGGAGAGGTGGAGTCACAGCCTGGTAACTAGTAAACTTGGATGGATGGAGTCACAGCCTGGTAACTAGTAAACCTGGAGAGGTGGAGTCACAGCCTGATAACTAGTAAACCTGGAGAGGTGGAGTCACAGCCTGGTAACTAGTAAACCTGGATGGATGGAGTCACAGCCTGGTAACTAGTAAACCCGGAGAGGTGGAGTCACAGCCTGGTAACTAGTAAGCCTGGAGGGATGGAGTCACAGCCTGGTAACTAGTAAACCTGGAGGGATGGAGTCACAGCCTGGTAACTAGTAAACCTGGAGGGATGGAGTCACAGCCTGGTAACTAGTAAACCTGGAGGGATGGAGTCACAGCCTGGTAACTAGTAAACCTGGAGGGGTGGAGTCGCAGCCTGGTAACTAGTAAGCCTGGAGGGATGGAGTCACAGCCTGTTAACTAGTAAACCTGGAGAGATGGAGTCACAGCCTGGTAACTAGTAGGGAGTAGACTATTGAAAGTGTTTGTATAGCAAAGCACTGTGTTTGTATTGAGCCTAAGTGGAATTAAATAATGGAAGACATCTTGGGCCTTTTTGTATCAAGCATCTCAGAGTAAAGGAAAGGGAATAAAGGAAAGGGGGGGGGCTGCCTTAATTGATATCCATGTCTTCAGCACCTGGGGAACTCTGTCCATGTAATCTTATTCATTATCATCTATAAGGCAGAACTGCTCCTAGATCAGCACTCCTACTCTGAGACCCTTGATACATATGGCGCCTGGCCAGGAGGCAGGAAATACACAGCCTGGGTGGGCAACAGTCACATCTCCTCATTGAGAGAACAGGCTGGATTATATTAATATTCAATGGATTCATGTATATTAATATACTGCATCTAATGGTGTTAAACTAGTTAGTACACAGTGCCTAACCCTGACATAAACTTTCAAACACATCTCTACTGAACCATTCAACAAAGACATGAATATTACATCAATATGTGAGGAACATAGGTGGGACTATCTTTACAGTTGTATCTCTAAAATACTGTAATGTCTGTAATGACTGTGAACAAACAGTAGCCTACCTCTGTGCTGCTGGTCTCAGTCTCTGCCTCGTAGCCGCCGTGGTTCTGTTTTTTGGAGGAAGAAGAGGAGGAGAGGTGGGAGCTGGCTGTAGTGTTGGTTGTAGACCTGACTGGTGCCTCAGCCTGGGGATTCAGAGAACTTCTCTTCTTAACTACTTTGTCTCTGTTGCTGCTCCTTCTCCTCCGACTGACCAGGAACTCCCTGCTCTGAAGCAGCTCTGGGAATATGTCGTTGTCATCCCCATCTTCATCAACATCACCTTCATCATCCTCCTCTGAGGAAGACTCCCTGCAGTCGGAGCTGTCATTGATGAAGACACTGTGGTCGGTGCTAGAATGACAGGTGAAGGGACTACAGGTGTAGTCTGAGAAGGTGATGGAGCTAGGTTTGTGTTTGATGATGTGGGGGTGATCGCAGAGGCCTAGCCCCGCCAAGGGGGCCACAGAGAGGGCCAGGGGGAGGGAGGGAGGTCTGAAGGGATCCATGTTGTCGTCCACACTGACCACTAGAGAAGGAATGGAGATAAAAGTCTCTGATTGGACCACAGAGATAGTGACATGGCTGACCTCTGCCTCTGATTGGACCAGAAGGGTATGGATATGTCCTAGAGGGAAGGGCACATGGTTGTCTTCTGTGTGTTCCAGATCAGTAGGGACATGTCTGTTCTCCACAGGCCCCTCTGAGTGGTCCTCAGGCTGGCTGTCTGTTTCTGTCCATCTGGGTGACTCCTCCTCTAGCTCCATGTCGCTCTCTGTCTGTCTGGGCGAGGTATGCCCCAGCTCTATGTCCTCTAGCTGACCAGAGAGGTTAGCATCCAGGGAATGCCCTGATTCTACAGGTCTGTCACTGTCTTCAACCTCCAGGTTTCCCTCTATCCTAGGAGCAAGAACATCCACATCTCCCTCTATCCTAGGAGAAGGAACATTGGAGGCAAGGCAGGGGTCCTCAGCTGGAGAATTGCTGTGTAAATCCAATCCATTGTTATTGGCATCATCAGGCGATGGTGATGTCACACTGTCTGGCTCACTGAGGAGACCCGCTGGACAGACAATCCAGAGAGGGTCTAGAGGGTCAGGAGGGGAGACATCAGAACCATACTCTGCTGGCCCTGCTGGCCCTCCTGGATCTCCAATACTAACAGCTAGTTTTCCCTCTATCCCAGGAGCTCCAGTCTTGTTATAGTCACTACCAGCCTCCCTATCCTGCTGGGGTGTGTCCTGGTGGTCTAGTTCCAGTTTCGACAGCTCCAGGCTTAGAGGTCCAGGCAAACAAACATCCTCACTGCTCTCTGTGGAGCTGTCTTCATGATGAGAAGACTCTGAAGCACATTCTGAGGAGGACTGGTGTGTCTGTGTCTCTGGTTGTGTCTGTGCCAGTGGCTTTGTCTGTGGTGAGAAGGTCTTACCAGATGATGCTGACATGACCAGAGACTGTCGCTCCTCCAGAGTAACCATCAGAACTGTGTCCATGTTGTCTCTACAGTCTGTTACAGTCTGTTACGGTGTGTTACTAGGGAACAGGTAGTCTGGTGATGTGACTGGTGGTCAGGTAGATCCAGAGGGACTGCTGTCTGATGTAAGAGCTATATGGATTTGCCATGTTCCTCTCAGACCACCTCAGCACCTGGATCAGCAACACCAACTTTCAAACAGATCCAACAGCAGATCACCTGAAACAAGATACAGCATTAAAAACTAAGAAAATACAGTATTAAACAAAGAGAGAAGATAACGTTACAACATTAAACAAACAGAGAAAATACAGCAATATAGAAGATACAGCATTGGAGAGGATACAGAGAAGATACTGCAGTTGAGAAGATACTGCATTAGAAAAGATACTGCATTAGAGAAGACACTGCATCAGAGAAGATACAAAGAAGATACGGCATTAGAGAAGATACAGAATAGATTAAAGAAAATACTGCATTAAACAAACAGACAAGAAAACGCATTAGTTCCAAGCCCTAAACATCTCACAATGACATTGCTCAAAGACTGCCTGCTGTCCTCAGGTTCAGATCCATCACAGACATCCATTTCAACTAAAAGAATAGTAATAACTTTACCTTTAAGCACAGATATACCAAGCTAGTATTTTGTAAGTGTGTTTCTTCTTTCCCCTTCTTACTCTCCTACTAGCAGTGAACTAACTACAGCCGGAGTGAAGCCAGAGAGTCCAGCAGAGCTAATATCCAGGCTGTGTCCCAAGTGTCACCCTATTTCCTATATATTTCACTACTTTTGACCAGGGTCCATAGGGCTCTGGTCAAAAGTTGTGCACTATGTAGGGAATAGGGTGCCATGTGGGACATAGCCCCCAGAGAGGAGCTGCTAGCTGTGAATCTGAACATCTGGCTGCAGTCGCAACGTTCAAGTCTGGATCTGTTTCAAACACTAGAGCAGTGACATCTCTGCACACAGGAATCTAGCTATTCTGCCCAGCAGCTGATGTATACACACACACACACACACACACACACACACACACACACACACACACACACACACACACACACACACACACACACACACACACACACACACACACACACACACACACATTCCATAAGCACTCCACTCTGTGTAGGGGATAACCATCTGTTCATGGTACAAAGGGAGGTTTTTCTCAGACTGCTCTTTCCAAATAAGCTGACAACAAAGTTACATCAGTAACTGCATTCCCTACATTTCACAGATAGATACACTAACCCCAACTGTGAGGTCTTGGTACAGCTTAAACACAGTCATGAATGCCTTTGCAACTGTCCTTATATTCCCTGGAGAAGAACTTTGCCTTCAGTATGTATGGACAGCTTGAAGTCTATTGATTAGTATGGTGGATCTGTATGAATGATTATTGATTAGTATGGTTGATCTGTATGGTGTAATGGATGATTATGTATTAGTATGGTTGATCTTTATTGTGTAATGGATGATTATTGAGTAGTATGGTTGATCAGTATGGTGTAATGGATGATTATGTATTAGTATGGTTGATCTTTATGGTGTAATGGATGATTATTGATTCGTATGGTTGATCTGTATAGTGTAATGGATGATTATTGATTCGTATGGTTGATCTGTATAGTGTAATGGATGATTATTGATTCGTATGATTGATCTGTATGGTGTAACGGATGATTATTTATTCGTATGGTTGATCTAAACCCAATATGAATCCAGCCTCAAACCATACAGCCTCATACAAATAGGATGACACACACACACACACTCACAATAATACACAGTATATTCACATGGAGGGAGAGGAACACAGTGACACCAACACATGTGTGCAGGGTTTTTTTCTGCCATTGAAATCCTTGGGCGGGTCGCCTAACGTTAAGAATTGTTCAGGTCGCCCAAACAGTGCTTTACATTAAAAAAAAATTGGGATTAAAAAGCAGTTAAACAACTAAAAACAGATATAGTATGTAGAAAAGATAATGGACCTGTATATCTTTAAATCATTTAATCTTTGAGAACTAACAATCACCAAAATAAAAGCTAGACAGTCAGGGAGAATTGAAAATTCCCAAAACAATGAATTTAGTGGTATTGATTTTGTTCTATTGTTTGAGCAAAATAACACAGCATTAGCCATGGCAAAATGCATAGAATGATAGGAAATACGCTTTAAAACTGTAAACATTTCTCTCAGCTCCATAGAGACATTTATAGAATAGCAGGAAATTGGCTTAAAAATTAAAAAATGTCTCTACACTGACAAGATGGGGAGCCTCTAAAATGTTCTCTACAATTCAGCTGTGCTGACAGGCAGACTGCGTTCCTGCCACGACCCCTACCACACCCCTGCCACATCCAGGTTACCGAGATTTACCAGGATTTACCGCCGAAACCCATTCCCTTTTTCTGTGATAAATAACTGCGAGAAACCGGTAAATTATAGTAAATTATTACCATGAATAATGTGATGTGGAATGGAACTGTTAAATGATATGCAATGTTTAAATCTATCTTGGCTATGGCCTTCTGCTCTACTATCTGCATGATCAATAATCAACGCTCAGGACGTGTGCGTATTTGTAGCCTACCGTAATTACTTCCACAAAAAATGTGCCATTTATTCAAAGCGCACGCATTATTTATACTGAAACTGTACACGCGTGTAACGAGTGTCGTAATGAGTGGACCAAGGTGCAGCGGGAAAATGTATACTCATCTTCTTTAATTGTGAAAAGAAGGAAAAACAAACAAAACACGTATACAAAACACAACGAACGACACTAACAGTCCTATCAGGTGCATAGACACTAAACAGGAGACAACTACCCACAATTCCCATTACCAAAACACCCCTATACATAGGACCTTCAATCAGAGGCAACGAGGAACAGCTGCCTCCAATTGAAGGCCAAATCAATAAACTAAACATAGAACTAGAAAGACTAGACTAGAACATAGAAATATACTAACATAGAACATAAACCAAAACCCTGGAACACTCTAATCAAACACCCCTCTACAAAACACATAGCCCAACAAACCCTGAAACACTCTAAACAAATACCCCCTGCCACATCCTGACCAAACTAATATAACAAATAACCCCTTTACTGGTCAGGACGTGACAACGCGACCTTGAAATGCATGGTATAAGCTTCATGCTCCTTTCCAATTAATGCAGAGGGTGTTATTCTGGTTACATGATGATCGATGCTTGATTGCCATTTTGACAAATAGTGGTGAAAATGAGATGGAAATACAGTGCATTTGGAAAGTATTCAGACCCCTTCACTTTTTCCACATTTTGTTACGTTATAGCCTTATTCTAAAATGGATTTATTCAGTACTTTCTTGAAGCACCTTTGGCAGCGATTACAGCCTTGAGTGTTCTTGGGTATGATGCTGCAAGCTTGGCACACATGTATTTGGAAAGTTTCTCCCAATATTCTCTGCAGATCCTCTCAAGCTTTGTCAGGTTGGATGGGAAGCATTGCTGCACAGCTATTTTCAGGTCTCTCCAGAGATGTTAGATCGGGTTCAAGTCCGGGTTCTAGCTGAAGCCACTCCTGCGTTGTCTTGGCTGTGTGCTTAGGGTTGTTGTCCTGTTGGAAGGTGAACCTTTGCCCCAGTCTGAGGTCCTGAGCCTTCTGGAGCAGGTTTTCATCAAGGATCTCTCTGTACTTTGCTCAGTTAATCTTTTCCTCGATCCTGACTATTCTCCCAGTCCTTGCTGCTTACAAACATCCTCACAGCATGATGGTGCCACCACTATGCTTCACCGTAGGGATGGTGGCAGGTTTCCTCCAGACGTGACGCTTGGCATTCAAGCCAAAGTGTTCAACTTTGTTTCATCAGACCAGAGAATCTGGTTTCTCATGGTCTGAGAATCCTGTAGGTGCATTTTGATGAGGAGTGGCTTCCGTCTGGCCACTCTACCATAAAGGCCTGATTGGTGGTGCTGCAGAGTTGGTTGTCCTTCTAGAAGGTTCTCCCATCACCATGGAGGAACTCTGGAGCTCTGTCAGAGTCTCCCTGACCAAGGCCATTCTCCTCCGACTGCTCAGTTTGGCCGGGCTGCCAGCTCTAGGAAGTGTCTTGGTGGTTCCAAACTTCTTCCATTTAAGAATGATGGTGGCCACTGTGTTCTTGGGGACCTTCAATGCTGCAGAAGTTTTTTGGTACACTTCCCCAGATCTATAACTCGACACAATCCTGTCTCAGAACTCTACGGACAATTCCTTCTACTTCATGGCTTGGTTTTTGCTCTGGCATTGTCAACTGTGGGACCTTATATAGACAGGTGTGTGCGTTTCCAAATCTTGTCCAATCGCAGGTGGGCTCCAATCAAGTTGTAGAAACATCTCAAGGATGATCAATGGAAACAGGATGTACCTGAACTAAATTTCAAGTCTCATAGCAAAGGGTCTGAATGCTTATGTAAATAAGGTATTTCAGTTTTTTATGTTTAATACATTTGCAAAAATTTCTAAAAAACGCTTTTCGCTTCGTCATTATGGGAAATTGTGTGTACATTGATAGGGAAAAAATACACTGCTCAAAAAAATAAAGGGAACACTAAAATAACACATCCTAGATCTGAATGAATGAAATAATCTGATTAAATACTTTTTTCTTTACATAGTTGAATGTGCTGACAACAAAATCACACAAAAATAATCAATGGAAATCCAATTTATCAACCCATGGAGGTCTGGATTTGGAGTCACACTCAAAATTAAAGTGGAAACCCACACTACAGGCTGATCCAACTTTGATGTAATGTCCTTAAAACAAGTCAAAATGAGGCTCAGTAGTGTGTGTGGCCTCCACGTGCCTGTATGACCTCCCTACAACGCCTGGGCATGCTCCTGATGAGGTGGCGGATGGTCTCCTGAGGGATCTCCTCCCAGACCTGGACTAAAGCATCCGCCAACTCCTGGACAGTCTGTGGTGGAACGTGGCATTGGTGGATGGAGCGAGACATGATGTCCCAGATGTGCTCAATTGGATTCAGGTCTGGGGAACGGGCGGGCCAGTCCATAGCATCAATGCCTTCCTCTTGCAGGAACTGCTGACACACTCCAGCCACATGAGGTCTAGCATTGTCTTGCATTAGGAGGAACCCAGGGCCAACCGCACCAGCATATGGTCTCACAAGGGGTCTGAGGATCTCATCTCGATACCTAATGGCAGTCAGGCTACCTCTGGCGAGCACATGGAGGGCTGTGCGGCCCCCCAAAGAAATGCCACCCCACACCATGACTGACCCACCGCCAAACCGGTCATGCTGGAGGATGTTGCGGGCAGCAGAACGTTCTCCACGGCGTCTCCAGACTCTGTCACGTCTGTCACATGTGCTCAGTGTGAACCTGCTTTCATCTGTGAAGAGCACAAGGCGCCAGTGGCGAATTTAACAATCTTGGTGTTCTCTGCCAAACGTCCTGCACGGTGTTGGGCTGTAAGCACAACCCCCACCTGTGGATGTCGGGCCCTCATACCACCCTCATGGAGTCTGTTTCTGACCGTTTGAGGAGACACATGCACATTTGTGGCCTGCTGGAGGTCATTTTGCAGGGCTCTGGCAGTGCTCCTCCTGCTCCTCCTTGCACAAAGGCAGAGGTAGCGGTCCTGCTGCTGGGTTGTTGCCCTCCTACGGCCTCCTCCACGTCTCCTGATGTACTGGCCTGTCTCCTGGTAGCGCCTCCATGCTCTGGACACTACGCTGACAGACACAGCAAACCGTCTTGCCACAGCTCGCATTGATGTGCCATCCTGGATGAGCTGCACTACCCTAGCCACTTGTGTGGGTTGTAGACTCCGCCTCATGCTACCACAAAAGTGAAAGCACCGCCAGCATTCAAAAGTGACCAAAACATCAGCCAGGAAGCATATGAACTGAGAAGTGGTCTGTGGTCACCACCTGCAGAACCACTCCTTTATTGGGGGTGTCTTGCTAATTGCCTATAATTTCCACCTGTTGTCTATTCCATTTGCACAACAGCATGTGAAATGTATTGTCAATCAGTGTTGCTTCCTAAGTGGACAGTTTGATTTCACAGAAGTGTGATTGACTTGGAGTTACATTGTGTTGTTTAAGTGTTCCCTTTATTTTTTTGAGCAGTGTATATTTCATCTATTTTTGAATAAGGCTGTAACTTAACAAAATGTGGAAAAAGTGAAGGGGTATTTTATGTTAAACATTAAAATTTAACATGAAAATGTTAAGCTGCAATATGTAACTTTTTGGCTAAACCGACAAAATTCACATAGAAATGAAAGCAAGTCTAAGAAGCGGTAGATCTCTTCTATGTGTTATATTTCTATGCTTCCCGCTTTAAGTTGAATTTTTGCATCTGTTACTTTCTGTTTTGTACACCAGCTTCAAACACCTGAAAATACAATATGTTTGGTTATAGACAATATATTTCATAGCGGTTTGGATGGTACAATGATTCTCTACACTATACTTGCTTGTGTTGTCACATAAACTGAAATTAGTACAGAGTCGAAGTGCAGGGGTATGCAGTAATTGAGGTAGATATGTACAGTACATATAGGTAGGGGTAAAGTGACTAGGCAACAGTTAGGTAATAAGCAGTAGCAGCAGCGTATGTCATAAGTCAAAAGTGTTAGTGCAAAAGGGCTCAGTGCAGATTGTCCGGGTAGCTATTTGGTTAACTATTTAGCAGTCTTATGGCTTGGGGGCAGAAGCTGTTCAAGGTCCTGTTGGTTCCAGACATGGTGCATCGGTAACGCTTGCCGTGCGGTAGCAGAGAGATCAGTCTATGACTTGGGTGGCTGGAGTCTTTGACAATTTTTAGGGCCTTCCTCTGACACCTCCTGGTATAGAGGTCCTGGATGGCAAGGAGCTCGGCCCCAGTAATGTACTGGGCCGTACCCACTATCCTCTGTAGCGCCTTGTGGTTGGATGCCAAGCAGTTGCCATACCAAGCGATGATGCAGCCAGTCAAGATGCTCTCAATGGTGCAGCTGTATAACTTTTGAGGATCTGAGGGCCGATGCCAAATCTTTTCAGTCTCCTGAGAGGGAATAGGTGTTGTTGTTCCTTCTTCATGACTGTGTTGGTGAGTGTGGACCATGTTAATTCCTTAGTGATGTGAATACCGAGGAACTTGAAGCTCTCAAACAGTTCCACATGCCCGTTTATGTGGAAGGAGGCATGCTCGACCCTCCTGTTTACTGTAATTCATGATCAGCTCCTTTGTCTTGCTGACGTTGAGGGAAAGGTTGTTGTCCTGGCACCACACTACCAGTTCACTGACCTCCTCCCTATAAGCTGTCTCATTGTCGTCGGTGATCAAGCCTACCACCGTCATGTTGTCAACAATCGTATTATTGATGATGTTGGAGTCGTGCACAGCCATGAAAGTGTGTTGTTGCCTACCCTCACTACCTGGGTGTAGCCTGTCAGGAAGTGCAGGATCCAGTTGCAGAGGGAAGTGTTCAGTTCATGATAATGGAAAAGAATAATCTCTATTTAGTTTCATTATATAGTCCAAGTTTGTGTAGCCAGAGGTCTCACGATTAATTTTATTCTGTGACAAACATTTTAAAACAAGACCTTGACCATTGACTAGAAATTGCTAGAAATATTAGATTTTTAGGCTAACGAATGATAATGAATGCAATTAGAAAATGTTAGCTTTTATGTCAAATATATTCTACGTTTGAAAGGCACATAATGCACGGCCGGTTTAGATTCGTGGGCAATGATCAACCGCATGGCTATCCATGGTGTTGAATCTCCGCTAGAGCTTATCTGTTTGATTAGCGGAGAATCAGATATGTTCACTCTAACAAAATCACCACAATGAGATAAGCGAGTTATCATAAACAGCCAAAACATTCCCAGATTTCCCCGATAACCATGTGCAAGGGAGAGAAAATGACCAAGATGCATATTTCAGTCAAAGGTAGGCTAAAATGAATGTAGCCTAGTTATAACTATACTGTAATAGCATAATATTTTACCAGTCGGCCAACAGTGCTTCATAGGCCTACATTAAAGCTAGGCATCATCAACAAAATAGTGTGGTGACTGAGAGAACTTTGAGTTATAAAATCAAGAAATCGTTAAATTCATGTGTAGTCTATATTTAGCCATGTATGGTATAATCATGTCAGATTTTTTTTCGCTGGTATTATATGCTTTTAAATAGCACTTCCGATTTGAACGGGAATACCGGGAAGCCCAGTAATTTCTTGCAATTTTCTCAGGAAGAAAAATTGGTTGATTCTCAAGGAAATATTCAACCCTAGTCTCTACATGTTTTTATTCTGTGAAACAGATCCCACAGCTGAGGAATTAAATCTATTGTTTCATTGTATCTGAACTATTTTCCTGGATTTAAGAAACCTACAACATTTTACCTCTACAGCTCATACTAACCCACGGTGAGGACACCAGGACTAACAAATCAGACAGACCTGGAAGTCAGAGAGGGAAACGGTCTCAAAGGGCATGAACTGTCGATATTATTAAGCATATTAATTGTTAATTATGGAAATTAAGATACACAAGATTTTGGAATATATATCGTTTTATAGCTATATATAAAGCAAATTGAGGTGAGAGCATTGGAAATGTTTTTAGCAGTTGATCTACTTCTGTTCTGTGGGTGGCACCATGTGCTCTTTTCAAAGGATGGGTCCTGGCCTTTTGGGGGGCCTAGGGATCCGGGGGGACGGGGGTGGCCTGCCGGTCACTGGAATGACAACCCAACTTGGGTTCGGGAGGGGCTTTAGCGGGTGGAATAGTGGAGAACAATTGGAGGGTTACTGTCACACCCTGATCTGTTTCACCTGTCTTTGTGCTTGTCTCCAGCCCCCTCCAGGTGTTGCCAATCTTCCCCATTATCCCCAGTGTATTTATACCTGTGTTCTCTGTTTGTCTGTTGCCAGTTCGTTTTGTTTCGTGAAACCTACCAGCGTTTTCCCCCTTGCTCCTGTCTGTTTTAGTTTTCCCGGGTTTTGACCATTCTGCATACCCTGAGCCTGCCTGCTGTTCTGTACCTTGTGTCCCCTATCTGGACTACTGACCTCTGCCTGCGCTTGACCTGTCATTTTGCCTGCCCCTGTACTAGTAGTAAACTTTTGTTACTTCAACACTGTCTGCATCTGGGTCTTACCTGAAACATGATAGTTACTTAGTGGAAATGCAAATATTATGGTACAGCTATATGGACACTCAATCACTAAGATACTTTTTAATGGTAAATTTACAAACATATATTATGATAAATATATTTGAAACTTGTATCTCATTATGGTAGTTGGTGAAATAAGTATAGACAGTTATAATTGTAATGGCTTAGCAGATAATAAGAAAAGACAAACAATATTTACCGGGCTTAAAGAGAAGGAATGTAATATTTATTGTTTACCGGAAACTCATTCAACAATTTTAGATGAAGTTGTGTGGAAAAAGGCCTGGGGGTGAAATATACTTCTCCCATGGGCAAAGAAACTCAAAAGGGGTGATGATATTAATTAACAGTAATTTTGATCCGAATGCGCAAATTGTCCTAACAGATACTCAAGGTAGATGGATGATTTTAAATATGTTATTGGGCCATAAACAGATATGGCTCATTAACCTTTACGGACCAAATAATGATGATCCACATTTCTTTGAAAACATTTATTATAAATTATCAACCCTACAAACAATACAATACAAGACTCTATTATTATGGTGGGAGATTATAATACTGTTTTAAATATGGACCGTAAAGGAAATCTCTATGAACCATAAAGGAAATCACATTACAAACGATCACCCTCAAATGTCATGGATGTATTGGAACTAGTGGATATATGGAGGCTTAAATATCCTGACCTAGTGAGATATACATGGCGGAGGCTCAATCAAGCTAGTCGTCTTGACTACTTTCTTATGTCATTCTCGTTGGCACCAAAAGTTTAAAAGTGTTGATAGGGGACAGAATGTGGTTGGACCATCAGATAATTAGCATATACATTACTCTTACTGAATTTCCACGTTGGCGAGTATATTGGAAATTTAATCATATCCTATTGGATGATAACTTGTTTTTATCTAGGACAGAGGAATTTATAATTCTTCCTGCTGTGAATTCTTCCGACATAACATAGGTACAACAGATCCCCTTATTGTATGGGACACTTTTAAATGTGCCTTTAGAGGCCATGAAATGCAGTACTCAGCTCTAAAACAAAAGCAATTTAGGTCAAAAGAGTCCATATTATCAAAGGAAATAGAAGGTCTAACAGAACAGATGGATAGCAATAAAATCTGTACCCGATTAAATTAGAGGAAATACAAAAAGAAATGGAGGAACTCATTCAAGAAAGATCAAGCATAATATATTATAAAAGTAAAGCAAACTGTATGGAATATTGGGAAAAATTCACAAAATTATTTTTTAATCTTCAACATAGAAATACTACCAAAAATAATTTACTGAAACTTGTTACAAATGACGGAGTCACCCATGATTCACCAAATTATATTTTGAAAGAGGAAGCAAAGTACTTTAAGCATATGTTTTTGTTTTTGCTTCTCTAACCGAAGCTAATTGTATGGATTTTTTTCTATTAATAATGTAAAATGAACAGCTGTAAAGAAAGACTCATGTGAAGGTGAAATTACAGAAGAGGAACTTGTTGATGCATTTAAAGCCTTTAAGTCTGTGAAACCTCCAAGGGCTGGAAGGCATATCAGTTGAGGTATACCAAACTTTTTTGGAGTATACTCAGAGGACCATTATTAGCATGTTTTAACCACTCCTATGTAAATGGTAGATTATCGTACACTCAACAAGAAGGTCTGATTTTGTTATTACTGAAACAGGATACAAGTGGTAAATATAAAGATCCAGTCCATTAAAAGAATTGGAGGCCCCTTACACTTCAGTGTGTGATGCAAAAACTAAACAAAAAAATGTATAGTACATAGAATTAAAAAGGTATTGTCGGATATTATTATTTCTAATGAGTCAGGTTTTTCACATGGACGATACATTGGAGATAATATAACACAAGTACTGAAAACAATAGAACACTATGAAAAACTGGGAAACCAGGCCTGCTATTCATAGCTGAGTTTGAAAAGGCTTTTGATAAAGTGCGACTGGAGTTTATATATAAATGCCTGGAACATTTCAATTTTGGAGGATATCTTATTAAATGGGTTAAAGTCATGTATAGTAACCCTAGGTGTAAAATAATAAATAATGTCTACTTCTTAGAAATTTTTAAACTGTTAAGAGGAGTAAAACAAGGTTGTCCACTATCGGCATATCTATTTATTAAACCGTGAAGCACAGGGGTGGCAGCATCATGTTGTGGAGTGCTTTGCTGCAGGAGGGACTGGTGCACTTCACAAAATAGATGGCATCATGAGGGTGGTAAATTATGTGGATATATTGAAGCAACATCTCAAGACATCAGACAGAAAATTAAAGCTTGGTCGCAAACGGGTCTTCCAAATGGCCATTGACCCCAAGCATACTTCCAAAGTTGTGGCAAAATGGCTTACGGACAACAAAGTCAAGGTATTGGAGTGGCCATCACAAAGCCCTGACCTCAATCCTATAGAACATTTGCGGGCAGAACTGAAAAGTGTGTGCGAGCAAGGAGGCCTACAAACGTGACTCAGTTACATCAGCTCTGTCAGGAGGAATGGGCCAAAATTCACCCAACTTATTGTAGGGAGCTTGTGGAAGGCTACCCAAAACATTTTGACCCAAGTTAAACCATTTAAAGGCAGTGTTACCAAATACTAATTGAGTGTATGTAAACTTCTGACCCACTGGGAATGTGATGAAAGAAATTAAAGCTGAAATAAATAATTCTCTCTACTATTATTCTGACATTTCACATTCTTAAAATAAAGTGGTGATCCTAACTGACCTAAGACAGGGAATTTTTACTAGGATTAAATGTCAGGAATTGTGAAAAACTGAGTTTAAATGTATTTGGCTAAGGTTATATATATATATATATATATATATATATATATATATAACATATATATATATATATAACTGTATATATATATATATACAGTTGAAGTCGGAAGTTTACATAAACCTTAGCCAAATACATTTATGTATGTATGTATGTATGTATGTATGTATGTATGTATATATATTCATATATATATATTTGCAAAAAGATATATGGGGGATTGGAAGTGATGCAAACAATTACATTGATGGAAGCTACAATCTATCTTCAATAAATAATAATAATAAAAAAATATATATTTAAAAAACTGTCTCAAAGTGCTATGAAAACAGAAAACAAACAGACAGAGAATGGAACCCTCTTCCCTTTATAGTGCACTACCTTTGACCCGGGCCGATAGGGATTGGTCAAAAGTTGTGCACTATATAGGGAATAGGGTGCCATTTGATACGCAAGTAGTCTTACCTGTTAGGTGGAGAATAGTCATGTTTGTTGTCTAAACAGACAAACTGAGATCATCGCAACAAAACACTGGAGAGAGACAGAGTCCTAGTGGAACCAAAGTTCTCTTAATACACAAGAGAGAGCAGGAGAAAGAGTGAGGGACTAGGAGATTCTCTCAGAAGAGACAGAGGAGCGAGAGTAAAAGAGAGAGAGAAGAGAGAAAAGTGAGAGAGTAGAAGAGTCTCTTGTCAGAAGTGCAGCCACTGTGTTTCCAGTCAGCATGTCAAGCAGGTCTTCCTCTGCAGGGCAACACTGTCATCTCAACTATCCCTCTATCTGTCCTCCCTCAGGGGCTAGTGGAGGTTAGCCCTGGCTACCTCTAGGCATGCTGCTAGCGCTCTGACTAAGCCATTCAGAATATGCGTAAGGGCATGGAGTGTGAGAGTGAGTGTGTGTATTTGTGTGGGAGGTGGAAAGGGGAGGAGAGAAGAGATACTGTAGGAGGGAGAAAGATGAAGTGGGAGTGAGAGAGGGAGTAAGGGAGTGGAGCAGTATTCGGTATTTGGCACCGTAAGAGAGCAAGGTAATATGTGATTCCAGCTAACACAACATGTTCGGATGTGAAGACAGAGTGACCTCATGGCTGTATTGTCACTGGACTCAGAGTGTGTTTTGTGTGTGCGTGTGTGTGTCATCCTATCTGGACGCAACAGCATGGCAGTCATTCCTGAGGCGCAGTAGAGCAGATTACTACTGAGGAGGAGCGGCACCATGCCTTGATATCCTGCTGTAGCTGGTTAAAATATAAAGACACAGATAGCACAGATAAGGAATTCCAAAGGATCCTCTCAGGGTCAAAGATATGTTGCTATGTTGTAGGGAAACGTGTCAAACCGAGATATAATAAGGTATGTGAAGTATTTGCCATAATGATAGTGCCTTGTTTGTGCCCCCCCCCCCAAAAAAAAATTAAATTTGAAGTTAGTCATAACTAATCTACTTTAGTTCTACCATATGCTGTCCATTACTGAATGACAGACAGGAGTCATTGATGGCAGCTCTGCACGACATCAGACTAGCAAAGGAAGGAGTCTGAACTAACCTGACCTCTGATCCAGAGAAGTCCAGGGGGAACAAAGCTCTGCCTACACTCAGTAGGATATAGATTCACTCTTAGAACTAACTAGAAGCCTGTCATATAGAGCTCCTCAGAGGGTGATATGAAGAGTAAACACACACTCACACATTATGGGGGTACGCTACTGCTGCTGTCTGCTGATTGGCTGAGTGTGTGTTGTTTGCATTTATGAGGGGCCTCCTGATAGGCTACAGTAGTTAAGGAAGAAGGCCAATGGAGCCCACTTTCTGTAAATCACCCTGGAATCCACTCCACAGAGAGAGCGAGAGAGAGAGAGAGAGAGAGAGAGAGAGAGAGAGAGAGAGAGAGAAAGAGAGAGAGAGGGGGGGGGGGAGAGAGAGCAGCTTCATTCATTCATACCCTCTCCTCACCCACTCTTCTCACCACTCCTCACCCCCTCTCCCCGATCTTCCTAACCCATCCTCCTCCCCCATCATCTCTCCTCCTCTCTCTCGAAGCCATAATCAGAAATCAGCCCCTGCTGCACTCTGACCTCCTCCCAGTCTTACTTTCATTCATAAAAAACTCTGCTATCCGCCCATGGCCATCTTTCTCTGTCAACAATAGTTTCCAGCCATCTTCTTTGAAAGCTGTTCTATGCTCTGCTGTTGTCACGGCACTCCGTACATCTAATTTAAGGTGTTTATGAGCAACCAGCCCTGCCTTAACATACTAGTACATATAAACATCAGAGAACAGTCATAAACACAGGAAACACTACTGTTACTGTATGCTTGCACAGTATTGTCATATCTAAATGAAATGTGCCATAGTTGTAAGGAAAAAAGACACTCTTAGAAAAAAGGGTTCCAAAATGGTTCTTCGAATGTCCCCATAGGGGAACACTTTTTGATTCCAGGTAGAACCGTTTTGAGTTCCATGTAGAATCCTCTGTAGAAAGGGTTCTACATGGAACTCAAAAGGGTTCTACCTGGAACCAAAAGGTTTCTACCTGCAAACAAAAAGGGTTTGTCAAAAGGTTCTCCTATGGGGACAGCCGAAGAACCCTTTAAGGTTCTAGATAGCACCTTTTTTTCTAAGAGTACATAGTAAAGGTTAAGATGTTTTCGTTGGGTAAAATAGTTCATACAGTGGCTTTGGAAAGTAGTCAGACCCCTTGACTTTTATCAAATTCTGTTACGTTATAGCCTTACTCTAAAATGGATTAAATACATTAAAAACCTCAGCAATCTACACACAATACCCCATAATGACAAAGCAAAGTATTCTAAATAAAAAACAGAAATACCTTATTTACATTAGTATTCAGACCTTTTGCTATGAGACTCGAAATTGACCTCAGGTGCATTGTCCGTAGAGCTCCGAGACAGGATTTTGTCGAGAGACAGAGACATTTATGCAGCATTGAAGGTCCCCAAGAACACAGTGGCCTCCATCATTCTTAAATGGAAGAAGTTTGGCACCACCAAGACTCTGCCTAGAGATGGCTGCCCGGCCAAATTGAGGAATCGGGTGAGAAGGGTCAGGGAGGTGACCAAGAACCTGATGGTCACTCTGACAGAGCACTAGAATTCCTCTGTGGAGATGAGAGAACCTTCCAGAAGGACAACCATCTCTGCAGCACTCCACCAATCAGGCCTTTATGGTAGAGTGGCCAGACGGAAGCCCCTCCTCAGTAAAACGCACATGACAGCCCGCTTGGAGTTTGCCAAAAGGCACCTAAAGACTCTCAGACCATGAGAAACAAGATTCTCTGGTCTAATGAAACCAATATTGAACTCATTGGCCTGAATGCCAAGCATCATGTCTGGAAGAAACCTGGCACCATCCCTAAGGTGAAGCATGGTAGTGGCAGTATCATGCTGTGGGAATGTTTGTCAGCAGCAGGGACTGGGAGACTAGTCAGGATCGAGGCAAAGATGAACGGATCAAAGTACAGAGAGATCCTTGATGAAAACCTGCTCCAGAGTGCTCAGGACCTCAGACTGGGGCGAAGGTTCACCTTCCAACAGGACAACAACCCTAAGCACATAGCCAAGACAACGCAGAGGAGGCTTAGGGACTAGTCTCTAAATGTCCTTGAGTGGCCAAGCCGGAGCCCGGACTTGAACCTAATCGAACATCTCTGGAGAGACCTGAAAATAGCTGTGCAGCGAAACTCCCCATCCAACCAGACAGAGCTTGAGAGAATCTGCAGAGAAGAATGGGAGAAACTCCCCAATTACAGGTGTGCCAAGCTTGTAGCGTCATACCCAAGAAGATTCGAGGCTGTAATCGCTGCTAAAGGGGCTTCAACAAAGTACTGAGTAAAAGGTCTGAATACTTATGTAAATGTGATATTTTTTAATATTTTTTTTATAACTTATCAAAAATTTCTAAATACCTGTTTTTCCTTTGTTATTATGGGGTATTGTGTGTAGCTTGATGAGGGGGGGAAATCATTTAATACATTTTAGAACATAACAAAATGTGGAAAAAGTCAAGGGGTCTGAATACTTTCCAATGGCACTGTATAGCGATTTTCCTGGGTTGTTTCACATACAATAGTGTTCAATGGTGATTGAAACTGAAAAGAGTCACAAGTCCTGTGTGGCTCAGTTGGTAGAGCATGGTGCTTGCAATACCATGGGGGGTTGTGGGTTTGATTCCCACAGGGGACCAGTATGAAAATGTATTCATTCACTGCTGTATGTCGGTCTTGATAAGAGTGTCTGGTAAATATACAGTGTAACTAGAGAGATATGGGGCGAGTGTACATTAGATAGAATGGTCCCCTTTGGTTCTGTTGCGTGCTGCTAGGTTGAATGACATTCCTTGGTGGCCTTGGTGGTCCTATCTGTGTTTGGGTTGGCTTTGTTGTTGTCTGAACAAGCAGATAAAAAGCTGCATAATACATCGCTTTTGTTTACTACAGTGTCTTATACGGACTGCTATGATAGACTGTAGTCTGAGTTCTGACCTCTGTGTGCAGAAGGGCACGACTTTGGAACGAGACAAAAAGCAGGAAAACTCCAACCAGTTCAGTAGCCTGCTACTAAATAAATGGAGCTACTCTCCCTGAACTATACTGAACAAAAATATGAATGTAAAATGCAACAATTTCAAATAATTTACTGAGTTACAGTTCATATAAGGACATTTCTAAAAATGTACTGAGTTTCAGTTCACATAAGAAAATCAGTCAATAGATATGAATTCATTAGGCCCTAATCTATAGATTTCACAAGAGTGGGAAAACAGATATTCATCTGTTGGTCACAGATATCTTAAAAAAAACAGTGGAGGGATGGATAAGAAAATCAGTCAGTATCTGGTGTGACCACAATTTGCCTCATGCAGCGAGACGCATCTCCTATGCATAGAGTTGATCAGGATATTGATTGTGGCCTGTGGAATGTTGTCCCACTCCTCTTCAATGGCTGAGCAAAGTTACTGAATATTGGCAGAAACTGGAATCCGCTGTCGTACACGTCGATCCGGAGCATCTCAAACATGCTCAATGGGTGACATGTCTGGTGAGTATGCAAGCCATGGAAGAACTGGGACATTTTCAGCTTCCAGGAATTGTTTACAGATCCTTGCGACATGGGGCAGTGCATTATGCATTATGCTAAAACATGAGGTGATGGCAGCAGATAAGTGGCATGACAATGGGCCTCAGGATCTCTTCACAGTATCGCTGCGCATTCCAATTGTGAGACTGGTTGGACAAACTGCCAAATTCTCTAAAACAACATTGGAGGCGGCTTACGGTAGAGAAATTAACATTCAATTCTCTGGCAACTGCTCTGGTGGGCATTCCTGCAGTCAGCATGCCAATTGCACACTCCCTCAAAACTTGAAACATCTGTAGCTGTCACGACAGTGACGGATGGTGGCGCCCCTCCTCGGCCGGGCGGGGCTCGGCGGTCGTCGTCGCCGACCTACTAGCTACCATCGATCCCTTTTTGTTCCACTTTCGTTTGGTTAGGTCTAGGTAGGCACGCACCTGTTTTGGGTTAGTCATTAGTAAGGGGGGGTTATTTAGGTTAGCGTAGGATGTATGTGGTTGTACGTGATTGTGTTGCTTGTCCGGGTTTTTTGTGTGCGAAAAGAACGTGTACTGAGTTTTCCTTCTGCCAGTGGTTTATTTTATTTGTGTACACCATCGCAGAATATTTAAGGGCTGCGCCCCTATACTTTGACGACCACATCCAGTTACTTCAAATAAAGAAGTGTGGTCACGAACTCTCTGTCTCCTGCGCCTGACTCTACCTCTCCTGTTGTTCTTCGAGCCAGCACGTGACAGAAATCACGTACCAACTTAATGGAGTCAGCAGGAGCTTCAGCACCAGCCATGTCCATGGAGGAAACCGTGGACCAACACTCCACCCTGCTCCACCGGCTGGGGAACGCCATGGATCAGGTGTTGGCGCGCCTGGAGAGCTGGGACCGATGCGCTCTCGGCCCCCCGAACGCGGCAGGCCAACAGCCTGCGCCCCCCCCAGCACCCACAGCCCCCAGTACCAGTGGGGTGAAACTCGCTCCCCCCAGGGAGTACGATGGAACGGCCGCTGGGTGTAAGGGCTTCTTACTCCAGTTGGAGTTATACCTGGCGACCGTTCGTCCCTCTCCCTCGGGGGAGGAGAGCGTCAGCGTCCTCGTCTCCTGTCTCACGGGTAAGGCCCTGGAATGGGCAAACGCCGTGTGGGACAGTCCGGACTCAGCCAGGGACAACTACCCAGAGTTCACCCGCCGCTTTCGGGCAGTATTCGATCATCCCCCGGAGGGGAGAGCGGCGGGTGAGCGGCTGTTTCACCTGAGGCAGGAGACGAGGAGCGCGCAGGATTTCACTCTCGAGTTCCGGACCCTGGCCGCGGTAGCAGGGTGGAATGAGAGGGCCCTTATAGATCACTACCGTTGTAGTTTGAGGGAGGACGTCCGCCGGGAATTAGCCTGTCGGGACACGACCCACACACTGGACCAACTGGTGGATCTGTCCATCCGACTGGACAATCTGCTGGCCGCCCGCGGACGTCCGACCCGGGCCCTGCTCATTCCACCCTCCAGCCCTCCTGCTCCCATGCCTATGGAGATAGGGGGGGCAGCAGCCAGGAAGACTGGAGGGGGAGGTCGCTCCTGCACCTCATGTGGTCGCAGAGGGCACACTGTGGACCGGTGCTGGGGAGACTCCCCTAGAAGTCCAGACGGCAGGCAGAGCGCTCCTTTGACACCTCAGGTGAGTCAGCACCAGCCTCACCCAGAGCCCCCTGTACGTCACATGTATGTGTCAGTGTCTTTTCCTTGTTTCTCCCCTCACTCCCGGTTTAAGGCGCTAGTCGATTCAGGCGCAGCAGGGAGTTTTATGGACCGTGGGGTCGCGGCTAAGTTAGGGATTCCCCTGGTCCAGTTGGACCAACCCTTCCCCGTGCACGCCCTAGACAGTCGACCACTAGGGTCAGGGCTGGTCAGGGAGGTCACTGTACCTCTGGTCATGGTAATGCGGGGGGGTCATGAGGAGCGGATTAGTCTTTTCCTCATCGATTCCCCAGCGTTTCTAGTGGTTCTAGGGATTCCCTGGCTAGCCACTCACAACCCTAAGATTTCGTGGGGACAGAGGGCTCTTAAGGGGTGGTCAAATGAGTGCTCGGGCAGGTGCATAGGAGGTTCCATCGGTGTGACTATGGTGGAGAGTCCAGACCAAGTCTCCACCGTGCGCATTCCCTCAGAGTATGCCGATTTGGCTATCGCCTTCAGTAAAACGAAGGCGACCCAATTACCACCTCATCGACGAGGAGACTGTGCGATAAACCTCCAGGTGGGCGCTGCCCTTCCTCGTAGTCACGTTTATCCCCTGTCTCAGGAGGAGACAGCGGCTATGGAGACATACGTCACTGAGTCCTTGAGGCAGGGATACATTCGGCCATCTCACTCACCCGTCTCCTCGAGCTTCTTTTTCGTGAAGAAGAAGGAGAGAGGTCTGCGCCCGTGCATTGACTATAGAGGTCTAAATGCCATCACAGTGGGTTTCAGTTACCCACTACCTCTCATCGCCTCGGCGATGGAGTCATTTCACGGGGCGCGCTTCTTCACGAAATTGGATCTCAGGAGCGCATATAATCTGGTGCGTATCCGAGGAGGGGACGAGTGGAAAACTGCATTTAGTACCACATCTGGCCATTATGAGTACCTCGTCATGCCGTATGGGTTAAAGAATGCTCCCGCAGTCTTTCAATCCTTTGTGGACGAGATTCTCCGGGACCTGCTCGGTCAGGGTGTAGTGGTGTACATCGATGACATTCTGGTCTACTCCGCTACACGCGCCGAGCATGTGTCTCTGGTGCGTAAAGTGCTTGGGCGACTGGTGGAGCATGACCTATACGTCAAGGCTGAGAAATGTGAGTTTTCCAAACCAGCCGTCTCTTTCTTGGGGTATCGCATTTCCTCATCAGGGGTAGTGATGGAATGTGACCGCGTCTCAGCCGTGCGTAATTGGCCGACTCCCACCACGGTGAAGGAGGTGCAGCGGTTTTTGGGATTTGCCAATTACTACCGGAGGTTTATCCGGTGGCGGCTCCCATTACCTCACTGTTGAAGGGGGGCGCGGTGCGGTTGCAGTGGTCCGCGGAGGCGGACAGAGCCTTTAGTCGTCTGAAGGTTTTGTTCACCGACGCTCAGGTGCTGGCGCACCCGGACCCCTCTTTGCCCTTCATAGTGGAGGTGGACGCGTCCGAGGCTGGGGTAGGAGCCGTGCTGTCCCAGCGCTCGGGCGCCACCCCCAAGCTCCGCCCCTGCGCCTTCTTCTCTAGGAAGTTGAGTCCGGCGGAGCGTAACTATGATGTGGGGGACAGGGAGCTGTTGGCTGTGGTCAGAGCCCTGAAGGTGTGGAGACATTGGCTTGAGGGGGCGCGTCACCCTTTTCTCATCTGGACTGACCACCGCAATCTGGAGTACATCCGGGCGGCGAGGAGACTGAACCCGCGTCAAGCCAGGTGGGCGATGTTCTTTACGAGATTTCGGTTTAACATCTCGTATATCCCAGGTTCCCGGAACACTAAGGCCGACGCACTGTCTCGTCTCCATGACGCCGAGGAACGGTCCACCGATCCCACGCCCATACTTCCAGCCTCCTGCCTGGTGGCACCGGTGGTCTGGGAGGTGGACGCGGACATCGAGCGGGCGTTACGGACGGAGCCTACTCCTCCGCAGTGTCCAGTGGGTCGTAAGTACGTTCCGCTCGGTGTTCGCGATCGGCTGATTCGGTGGGCTCACACGCTTCCCTCCTCGGGTCACCCAGGGGTTGAGCGGACAGTGCGTGGTCTTAGTGGGAGATACTGGTGGCCCACCTTGGTGAGGGACGTGAGGCACTATGTCTCCTCCTGTTCGGTGTGCGCTCAGAGTAAGGCTCCCAGGCACCTGCCTAGAGGGAAATTACAACCCCTCCCGGTTCCACAACGACCATGGTCCCACCTGGCGGTGGATTTCTTGACCGATCTCCCGCCGTCTCAGGGCAACACTACGATCCTGGTCGTTGTGGACCGGTTTTCTAAGTCCTGCCGTCTGATTCCGTTACCCGGTCTTCCTACGGCCCTGCAGACCGCGGAAGCCTTATTCACCCACGTCTTCCGGCACTACGGGGTGCCCGAGGATATCGTATCAGATCGAGGCACCCAGTTCATGTCCCGAGTGTGGTGGGCGTTTATGGAGCGACTGGGGGTTTCGGTCAGTCTGACCTCTGGGTTTAACCCTGAAAGTAATGGGCAGGTAGAAAGGGTAAACCAGGAGGTGGGCAGGTTTCTGCGGTCCTACTGCCAGGACCGGCCAGGGGAGTGGGCAAGGTTCGTGCCATGGGCCGAAATGGCTCAGAACTCTTTGCGCCACTCCTCTACCAACATGTCACCATTCCAATGTGTGTTGGGTTATCAGCCGGTCCTGGGGCCATGGCATCAGAGCCAGACGGAGGCCCCTGCGGTGGAGGAATGGGTTCAGCGCTCAAGGGAGACCTGGGACACTGTGCAGGAATCCCTGGAACGAGCCAGGGAGCGACAAAAGGCGAGCGCTGACCGGCACCGCAGCGAGGCCCCCGTGTTCACCCCAGGGGAGAAAGTCTGGCTCTCGACCCGGAACCTGCTCCTCCGCCTGCCCTGCCGGAAGCTGGGTCCGCGGTTTGTGGGGCCATTTAAAGTCCTGAGGAGAATAAACGAGGTGTGTTACAGATTACAACTTCCTTCTTATTATCGTATTAACCCCTCGTTTCATGTGTCTCTCCTCAGGCCGGTGGTAGCTGGTCCGCTGCAGGAAAATGAGGTACGGGAGGTCCCTCCAACCCCCCTGGACATCGGGGGGCCCCCGGTGTACACAGTCCGGTCCATCTTGGACTCCAGACGCCGGGCGAGGGGCCTGCAGTACCTCGTGGACTGGGAGGGGTACGGCCCGGAGGAGAGGTGCTGGGTACCGGTGGAGGACATACTGGACCCAGCGCTCATCCGGGAGTTCCACAGCCTCCATCCGGATCGCCCTGCGCCTCGCCCTCCGGGGCGTCCTCGAGGCCGGCAACGGCGCGCTGCGGGAGCCGCGCGTCAGGGGGGGAGTACTGTCACGACAGTGACGGATGGTGGCGCCCCTCCTCGGCCGGGCGGGGCTCGGCGGTCGTCGTCGCCGACCTACTAGCTACCATCGATCCCTTTTTGTTTCACTTTCGTTTGGTTAGGTCTAGGTAGGCACGCACCTGTTTTGGGTTAGTCATTAGTAAGGGGGGGTTATTTAGGTTAGCGCAGGATGTATGTGGTTGTACGTGATTGTGTTGCTTGTCCGGGTTTTTTGTGTGCGAAAAGAACGTGTACTGAGTTTTCCTTCTGCCAGTGGTTTATTTTATTTGTGTACACCATCGCAGAATATTTAAGGGCTGCGCCCCTATACTTTGACGACCACATCCAGTTACTTCAAATAAAGAAGTGTGGTCACGAACTCTCTGTCTCCTGCGCCTGACTCTACCTCTCCTGTTGTTCTTCGAGCCAGCTCGTGACAGTAGCATAGTGTTGTGTGACTAAACTGCACATTTTAGAGTGGCCTTTTATTGTCCCCAGCACAAGGTGCACCTGTGTAATGATCATGCTGTATAATCAGCTTCTTGATATGCCACACCTGTCAGGTGATTGGATTATCTTGGCAAAGGAGAAATGCTTACTAACAGGGATGTAAACACATTTGTGCACAACATTTGAGAGAATTAACCTATTTGTGTGTATAGAACATTTCTGTGATCTTTTATTTCAGCTCATGAAACATGGGAACAACACTTTACATGTTGCGTTTATGTTTTTGTTAAGTGTAGAAGAGCGAGAGGGAGAGGAGAGGAGAAGAGGGGGGAACTCATTCTTCCCTTTGCCAGCTCTTATGAACAACATTGGGGCAACAGTTGGAGGAACACGTTGAACAATTGGCTGCTTTAGTGAAAGGCTGCCTTTATCTTCATCTGGTCTCATCTGGCTCAGCTGCTGAGGTGAAGAGGTCCTGGCTGCGTCCAAAATGGCACACAACCGGGGTCTGTCTGTTCCAGGTTCTGTCTGACCAGGGGTTAGGGTTAGGAGTGGGAACAGCTCTAGTCAAACATATCTGGATGTTTCGAAAGGAGGCTCTCGCTGCCCTGCTGGAAAACAGACTTGTTTGTTTCCACAGAGAAAGAGAGAGCAAGAGTGAGAGAGGAGGAAAGACTAAATGACAGAAAAGAGGGCACCTGGGCTGAAAAGCAGTTGAGTCGAGCCGTGCTATGCGGAGCTTGGTTTAGACCCTGTCTACGTCCCATATTGCACACTATTGGGCTATAGTCAAAATAGGGAATAGGTTGCCATTTGGGACATTACCATAGAAGCCATAGAATCTGCAGGGTCAGTCAGAGAACTGAACATGACCTGACTTAAAGTCACAGTCACACTGAGCACTAGGGACTAAATACATCAAACACAACAGCTTATTTAATTGTCTCAATCCTAACTGGCTAATGTAATGACAGTACCTATTATCTAGCCGCAAACTATAATCTTACAACAGCTGTGTATGTGTGTGCGTGTACTTATGCGTGTGTGTCTGCGTGTCTGTGTGTGTGTCTGTGTGTGTGTGATTCAGGAGGCAGGGTTGATGGGATATTGCTCTGCTGGTGAGCGGTGAGCAATCTAGAGCCGTTTCCCCATACCGCAGGCTGCTGCGACAGCTATGTGAAGACATGGTCGGAGGGCCTAGGAGAGGCTGCCAAAAACAACCAACAGCTACAGATGCAAGCATGCCAGGGCCAGAAACAGGAGACTGCTGTTTCTCTATAGTTGATTACAATGTTTCTACTGGGTATTTCTATTTCATTTTCCTTTAAGATGTGTTTCTTACCCCACACCTGTTCGTCTTCTGCTGATGTACAGTATATAGACAGGAAACCTGACTTCCCTCCCTCTAACAGAGAGCTTATTGGACAAGGTTGTGATTGACAGGGGTCATGACCCAATCACAGAGGAATTAAGGCATCCGCATGCTTCGGTTTGGCTGGCGCCTTAGGCGAACCGAACAAGTGCGCTCGCATACGCCCTTAAAATACCTATGCTTGAAAAACAAGAAAAAGGCGGATATAGTACTATTTGTCCATCTTGAGACGCTATATCCAGAAAAAATTGTCAGAATTAATCTAAGATAACTGAAGATATCTGTTGTACATTTTGATATTTTTGCCAAGATCTTAGTAGCGCAATTTTATATCTAACTAAGATGTTTGATGCAGTATTTTTCAAGTGAAATAAATTTGCTCGAAAACTATTAGTCTCTGGTGGAATGACAGCAAACATTTCATTGAACAATCTCTACTGTTGACCAATCACAGACGAAGGGGCGTAGACTTCGGTTACCGACTTCGGCTTGCCTTGCGAAATAATGTGTGCCCGAACAGCAGAAGAAAACCTTGCCGAAGACCAAAACAAAAAAAAACGTCACAAAATGTTGTCGTAATATATGCACAAACTGTCCTGAACTGTTTCGGATGGGAAGCATGCAGACGGTTTTAGGGTCTGATATGAGGGCTCATTCAGTAATAAATCTCTCAGTAAACTGGGACACCACTCCTAACACTGCATGCTAACCACCAGCTAAATACTGCTATTACCACAAGGCTGCACAGCATATTTTCATCTGTCAAGAGCATTGCCTTTCCTCTATATTCTCTCTAATCAGTGGAATGAACCAGACTGACTGTCAGGACAGGAGAGGAATGTCAAAAGACTGTGGTTCCTTAGAACAGAGAGGGACAGAGGGGGGATTCAACCATACAGCCAGCTGCAACATGTGGCTGTATGGTTGAGGGCCTGCTGCCTGCCAACAACAAAACATGTTACTGTTGTGCTCAGCCAAGTCTGAGAGACTTCTCTTCACTTAACTTCAAACTTGTGTAAAACCTCTAAGATCACCTACCCAAACAAGACAATAAGCATATCTGGTGCTGCATCCATAGGGCTCTGGTTAAAATTAGTGCACTATATACAAAATAGGGTGCAATTTGGGACGCAGACTGGATGTCAGACATTACATTTCAAATGATACTCTTACGCAACAGTCACAATATTTACACCACCCAAGGACAATGAAAAAAATACCACAATGAGACAACGCTCTTTTGTAGAACATTGCAGCAATACCTCTGTCCTTGACTCAATATTCCGATTCCATTCCCGTTCCTTTTAAATTCTCCTGCAGATTCCCAGCATTCCAGAGAGCATGGACAGATGTTCCGTGTTATGCCCCCTCCCAACAATCTCTCTCTTTCTCTCTCTTGGGAGGGGGGGTTCAGAAGAGGATTCTGTGGTGTTTTGAAATAAATTAGTAGTCACAATAACTAAAAATAAAATGATAAAGTCTGTCTCTCTCCTCACTGCTTTCCCCCCTCCCCCATCCAGTGGTGTAAAGTACTTAAGTAAAATACTTGAAAGTACTACATAAGTATTTTGGGGGTATCTGTACTTTACTTAACTATTTATATTTTTAACAACTTTTACTTTTACTCCACTACATTCCTAACGAAAATAATTACATTACATCCTTACATTTTCCCTGACAACCAAAAGAACTCGTTACATTTTGAATGCTTAGCAGGACAGGACAATTGCCTAATTCATACACTTATCAAGAGAACAACCCTGGTCATCCCTACTGCCTCTGATCTGGCGGACTCACTAAACACAAATGCTTCATTTGTAATTTACATCTTATTAGGGTTGTAGTGTGCCTCTGGCGACCTGTAAATAAAAAATACAATTTTTCCGTTTGGTTTGCTTAATATAAGGAATTTAAAATAATTTGTACTTTTACTTTTGATACTTGAGTACATTTAAAATCAAATACTTTTAGACTTTTACTCAAGTAGTATTTTACTGGATGACTTTCACTTGAGTCATTTTCTTTTAAGTTATCTTTACTTTTACTCAAGTATGAACATTTTGTACTTTTTCCACCACTGCCCCATCTCTGCATCTCAATCTCTCTCTCTGTCTCTCTCTTTTCCATGCCCTCTCTCTCTCTCCTCTTTGCCATTTCCTCTGTATCCTGATCCAGCATCATTAATTGCTATCTCCATATTCGTATTACCAACAGGAAAATATTGTGAAACATTTTACTGCAGCATACTGTAAATTATGGTCCATTGTGGCAAAATGTTGTTGGCAGGGAAATAATTTCTTTATTTTGAATGGTACAGTAATTCCACCCCACAGAAACAATATTTTGTTATTGAGTTGTTTTCCCATTCTCTTCAGTCATATTTTATTTTAGTCTGTATTTGTGGTTGAGGTTCATATTACCATTTTTGTTACGTTAGCGGTTTTAATTTATTAGTTTGTGTATTGTTAAAAATATCTAACTAATATCTAACAATCTTCGGCAAAATCATTCGCAAGGAGATTCCTGCAAAAATATTATTTGAAGGTGTTGACTGATCAGATCAAATGATTAACATAAAGAGCCGTTATGTTGAACGCTGTGTGATGTTTAACAGTGAGAATGGCAGAATGGTGAACTTACTAAATGAAATGAGAGGTTGACTGTGTGATATTAGGTTGCTTCTTGTGGCCCCTAGCTGTGCTCTGGACACCATATGTTAACTGATTGCCCCCCATCTATCTTCAGAGCTCGTGCTACTAGGTGACCTAAACTGGGACATGCTTAACACCCCAGCCATTCTACAATCCAAGCTTGATGCCCTCAATCTCACACAAATTATTAATGAACCCACCAGGTACAACCCCAAAGCCGCAGGCACTGGCACCCTCATAGATATCATCCTAACCAACGTGCCCTCTAAATACACCTCTGCTGTTTTCAACCAGGATCTCAGCGATCACTGCCTCATTGCCTGCACCCGTAATGGGTCAGCGGTCAAGCGACCTCCACTCATCACTGTCAAACGCTCCCTGAAACATTTCAGCGAGCAGGCCTTTCTAATCGACCTGGCCCTGGTATCCTGGAAGGATATTGACCTCATCCCGTCAGTAGAGGATGCCTGGTTATTTTTAAAAAATGCCTTCCTCTCCATCTTAAATAAGCATGCCCCTTTCAAGAAATTTAGAACCAGGAACAGATATAGCCCTTGGTTCTCCCCAGACCTGACTGCCCTTAACCAACACAAAAATATTCTGTGGCGTTCTGCATTAGCATCGAACTGCCCCCGCGATATGCAACTTTTTAGGGAAGTTAGAAACCAATACACACAGGCAGTTAGAAACGCCAAGGCTAGCTTTTTCAAACAGAAATTTGCTTCGTGCAACTCCAACTCTAAAAAGTTCTGGGACATTGTAAAGTCCATGGAGAATAAGAACACCTCCTCCCAACTGCCCACTGCACTGAGGATAGGAAACTCTGTCACCACTGATAAGCCCACTATAATTGAGAATTTCAATAAGCATTTTTCTACGGCTGGCCATGCTTTCAACCTAACCACTCCTACTGCATTCAACAGCACTGCACCCCCCACAGCTACTCGCCCAAGCCTCCCCCATTTCTCCTTCTCCCAAATCCATTCAGCTGATGTTCTGAAAGAGCTGAAAATTCTGGACCCCTACAAATCAGCTGGGCTTGACAATCTGGACCCTTTCTTTCTAAAATTATCTGCCGAAATTATTGCAACCCCTATTACTAGCCTGTTCAACCTCTCTTTCGTGTCGTCTGAGATTCCCATAGATTGGAAAGCAGCTGCTGTCATCCCCCTCTTCAAAGGAGGTGACACTCTTGACCCAAATTGCTACAGACCTATATCCATCCTACCCTGCCTTTCTAAGGTCTTCGAAAGCCAAGTCAACAAACAGATTACCGACTATTTCGAATCTCACCGCACCCTCTCCGCTATGCAATCTGGTTTCAGAGCTGGTCATGGGTGCACCTCAGCCACGCTCAAGGTCCTAAACGACATCGTAACCGCCATCGATAAGAAACATTACTGTGCTGCCGTATTCATTGACCTGGCCAAAGCTTTTGACTCTGTTAATCACCACATCCTCATCGGCAGACTCAGTAGCCTTGGTTTCTCAAACGATTGCGTCGCCTGGTTCACCAACTACTTCTCTGAAAGAGTTCAGTGTGTCAAATCGGAGGGCCTACTGTCTGGACCTCTGGCAGTCTCTATGGGGGTACCACAGGGTTCAATTCTTGGGCCAACTCTTTTCTCTGTATACATAAATGATGTCGCTCTTGCTGCTGGTGAATCTCTGATCCACCTCTACGCAGACGACACCATTCTGTATACTTCTGGCCCTTCTTTGGACACTGTGTTAACAACCCTCCAGACAAGCTTTAATGCCATTCAACTCTCCTTCCGTGGTCTCCAACTGCTCCTAAACACAAGTAAAACTAAATGCATGCTCTTCAACCGATCGCTGCCTGCACCTGCCCGCCCGTCCAGGATAACTTCTCTGGACGGTTCTAACTTAGAATTTGTGGACAACTACAAATACCTAGGTGTCTGGTTAGACTGTAAACTCTCCTTCCAGACTCACATCAATCATCTCCAATCCAAAGTGAAATCTAGAATTGGCTTCCTATTTCGCAACAAAGCATCCTTCACTCATACTGCCAAACATACCCTCGTAAAACTGACCATCCTACCAATCCTCGACTTCGGCGATGTCATTTACAAAATAGCCTCCAATACCCTACTCAACAAGCTGGATGCAGTCTATCACAGTGCCATCCGTTTTGTCACCAAAGCCCCATATACTACCCACCACTGCGACCTGTACGCTCTCGTTGGCTGGCCTTCGCTTCATAATCGTCGCCAAACACATTGGCTCCAGGTCATCTACAAGACCCTGCTAGGTAAAGTCCCTCCTTATCTCCGCTCACTGGTCACCATAGCAGCACCCACCTGTAGCACGCGCTCCAGCAGGTATATCTCTCTGGTCACCCCTAAAGCCAACTCCTCCTTTGGTCGTCTCTCCTTCCAGTTCTCTGCTGCCAATGACTGGAACGAACTACAACAATCTATGAAACTGGAAACACTTATCTCCCTCACTAGCTTTAAGCACCAGCTGTCAGAGCAGCTCACAGATCACTGCACCTGTACATAGCCCATCTATAATTTAGCCCAAACTACTACCTCTTCCCCTACTGTATTTATTTATTTTATTTATTTTGCTCCTTTGCACCATATTATTTATATTTTAACTTTGAACTTTCTTCAAACTACAAATCTACCATTCCATTGTTTTTCTTGCTATACTTTATTTACTTTGCCACCATGGCATTTTTTTGCCTTTACCTCCCTTATCTCACATCATTTGCTCACATTGTATATAGTCTTATTTTTTTTTTTCTACTGCATCATTGATTGTATGTTGTTTTATTCCATGTGTAACTCTGTGTTGTTGTATGTTGTCGAACTGCTTTGCTTTATCTTGGCCAGGTCGCAATTGTAAATGAGAACTTGTTCTCAACTTGCCTACCTGGTTAAATAAAGGTGAAATAAATAAAATAAATAAAAAAAATATTTTCTGTCTAGATTTTAATGATAGTACTTTCCGGTACCATATCATATTTCTGGAGCACCAAAAACCATTTGACCACTAGTAGGTGCATGGTATTGTTGTTTCTGGCTCATTAACATATTTTGAGGTACATTTACATTTAAGTCATTTAGCAGACGCTCTTATCCAGAGCGACATACAAATTGGTGCATTCACCTTAAGATATCCAGTGGAACAACCACTTTACAATAGTGCATCTAAATCTTTTGGGGGGGGGTTAGAAGGATTACTTTATCCTATCCCAGGTATTCCTTAAAGAGGTGGGGTTTCAGGTGTCTCCGGAAGGTGGTGATTGACTCCGCTGTCCTGGCGTCGTGAGGGAGCTGGGAGGAGGTGTGCCTTGTAAGGGAGGTGTGCCTTGTAATTGGCTGTATTTGTTGCACCCTTTAATGAGAAGGCTGTACCAATTTAACTTGTGTGGTTATAGTGCCCCATCAACTTCAAAGGTATAGGGGACAGATTGGAATGACAGCAGGGTTGAGAATTTTGCCATGTCCTTTTGGTATTTTTTGCCCTGTGGTCGCTGCCAGTTTGGAAGCCTTTGTTAAGTCTCTAGAAGTGCAAGTGATATAAAACACCAAATGTTCTGTAACGGCTGTCGTCGCAAGAAAACCAAGATGCAGCAGAGGTTGTGGATTCATTATAAATATTTAATCAAATGTTGGTAGAGCATGGTGTTTGCAACACCAGGGTTGTGGGTTCGATTCCCACGGGGGGCCAGCACAGAAAAAAAAATAATTATGAAATGTATGCATTCACTACTGTAAGTCGCTCTGGATAAGAGCGTCGGCTAAATGACTAAAATGTAAACCACTATAAACCACTATAAACAAAACATCAAACAGCAACGATAGCTAACAGTCCTGTCTGGTCAAAAACGAACCAGACAGAAAACAATCCCCCACAAAACCCAAAGGAAAAACATGCTCCTTATGTGTGACTCCCAATCAACAACAATGAACTTCAGCTGTGCCTGATTGGGAGCCACACACGGCCCAAAACAAAGAAATACAAAAAACCTAGAAAAAGAACATAGAACACCCACCCAATGTAACACCCTGGCCTAACCAAAATAAAGGACAAAAAACCCCTCTCTATGGCCAGGGCGTTACATGTTCACTGTAATGTGCTGTAATGCTGCAATGTGTAAACATAGTACTACCAAGCAGCCTGCTTGCAGCAATACCATGTAATTACAGCAAAATACTGTGAAATACAAACCCCATCTCCCCTCAACACATTTCATTCATTCAACCATCCATTATGACTACAGTAGCATTTACTTTTTACAGTATAATACAGTACATTTACAGTATTGTAGTGTGTGTCATTACACAGTGCTTGCTTTGATACTGTATTTAGATTACAGTAGATATACTGCAATATGAAATACAGAAATGTACTTAACAATTAACTGCCTATAAATGACTGTCAAATTCACGGCAACCCCTTTGCAGTGTAGCCTAGAGTGCTACAGATGGTTTACTGAAACGTTTGATTTAGGTCTGAGAGAGAGAGAGAGCGAGAGAGAGAGAGAGAGAGAGAGAAAGAGAGAGAGAGCGAGAGAGAGAGAGAGAGAAATTGAAAAGTGAGAGGATTTGAAAGTCTTTGAGGGATGTGAATGTGATACAGAAGAACCAGGCTGTCTCAAATGGCACCCTATTTCGTATATAGTGCACTACTTTTAACCAACCTATAGGACTCTGGTCAAAAACGTATATAGAGAGTAGGGTACCATTTGGGAGGGCCCCAGAAGACAATAGAGGAGAGGCTTGGCTAGACCCTCCTCCTCCTCCCCCAGGGACCACAGATTATCAATACAGGTGCGTCCTAAATGGCACCATATTCCCCATTTAGTGCACTACTTTGACCAGGCCCTATTGGAATTGAGCCATAGTGAATTAATTGTTCTAATCTTCAGAGCGCAGTTAACTGTTATCCTTAGAATACCCAGGAGACTGGACCTGCATCTCATTTGGTTTATCTGTGGCTAACAGCAGCTGGTAGCATCAGGCCTAAAACAGAGATTACTACTGAAGCTTCCAATCTTTAGATGGAAAAATAGAATTGAATTGCATTATGCTTTATTGCAATGTGTCACCCTTATCTTTGAGAACAGGCTAGACCTTGAAAAAACTCACACATGTTCTAGTGTGTTGTGTTAGATATTACACTGTGATAAGAGCTGCTTTTGCATATAGACTGGTGCATAAACTAGTGCTGACATGAACAAATAATTACAGCCATTGGGGTCTAATGTCAGACTCTTTATCCCGGTCAGGAGAGAAGGAAGAACAAAGATTACACATAGGTTACATCCCAAATAGCACCCTATTCCCTATATAGTGCACCACATTGGCTCTGGTCAAAAGTAGTGCACTACATAGGGAATATGGTACCATTTGGGGAACATGGGTAAATAGGTAATACACCATAACAACAGGACACCTCCATCCCTGAAGTCACAACCTAAACAACTTCCCAAACAACTTCTCAAACATCCAGAAGTATGTGTGAGCGGAGATGATCAAGGCGCTAGTTGAAATGACAATGGAAAGAGAGGGGTTGAACATGACCTGAAATACTGCTATATTAGACCACTGTCTGTCTGTCCCATTATCAAGCATGTTATTTCCATGCTGCTGCTCTGTGATTACGGTGAGGTAGAGTCAGGCGAGTGGGTGAGCAGCTGGCTGCCCACACACACGCACAGGAACACAGATGTGCACATGCATAGGCACACACACACATGCACAGGCACTATACACTGGAAATGTACCGTGCTTTCAGAAAATATTTATACCCCTTGATTTATTCCACATTTTGTTCTGTTACAGTCGGAATTCAAAATGGATTTAACAGAAAACCTCATAATGACATAGTGAAAATCAGTTTCAACAAAACTCTTCACATTTATTGAAAATGAAATACAGAAATACAGTGGCAAGAAAAAGTGAACCCTTTGGAATTACCTGGATTTCTCCTGACCGGGATAAAGAGTCTAAATTAGTCATAACATTTTATCTGATCTTCATTTTAGCCACAACAATAGATGAACACAGTGTGCTTAAACTAATAACACGCAAAGTATTGTATTTTTCTTGTCTATATTGAATACATCATTTAAACATTCACAGTGTAGGTTGGAAAACGTATGTGACCCCTAGGCAAATGACTTTTCCAAAAGCTAATTGGAGGCAGGAGTCAGCTAACCTGGAGTCCAATCAATGAGACGAGATCATACAATTCCAAGATGGCGTAGCAGTCAGAAGTCTTTGTCCTTCGACTTGTCGTGTCCCATGTATATATCTTTTTATATTTTTTTCTTCGCATATCTTTTTTATATTTTTCTAAACCTCAACTTCAAAATACTCTCCTGCAACCCGCCTCATCCAATGTGGTGTGGATCTGTTTTTTTCAAAAGTATTTTTATTTACCTCGGAACCGGAATCCCCCAACAGAAGCTAGCCAGCTCATTAGTTACTAACTAGTAGTCAGCTAACCACTGCTAGCGGTCATCAGCTAACCTTTAGCTCGAAAAGCTCTCGATAGTTTGTACAACGCGACTCAAACCAGAGCATACCAGACCTATTTTCTCTCCATATCCCCAGATTCCTAATGCAAGCTCTGAACCTTTTCACCTGGATCTTCGCAGCTAGCTAGCTGCTCTCTGAGTGACTACTCCTGGCTAACGTCTGTCCTGAAGCAAGCACCAATTAGCTTGGAGCTAGCCCATGCTAGGCCCATTCTCCCAGCTAGCTGAAGAGGCCCATCAACCACTCCTGGGCTACAATACCCAGACCCCTTCTACTGCCGGTACGGGGCACGGAACCCCGCTGATCCTTCACAACGTAATCTGCTCGAGGGGGTACTCCACAGGCCCCTACGTCGCGATGTCCCTTGAATGCCCATCTGCTAGACTGCTAGCCGCGGCCCACTAGTTGCTAGCCGCGGCCCGCTAGCTGTCTAGAGCATATTGGACTGTTAGCTGAATAGATCCATCGGCCAATTTCTTGAGCCACTTTACCTATTTTGGGCCACTATACCTACCACTATACCTAATATATTCTATTGCGCCCATAAACCTGCTCCTTTTACTGTATGTTCCGAACGTACTAGGCGACCAGTTCTGATAGCCTTTAGCCGTACCCTTATCATACTCCTCCTCTGTTCCTCTGGTGATGTAGAGGTTAATCCAGGCCCTGCAGTGCCTAGCTCCACTCCTACTCCCCAGGTGCTCATATTTGTTGACTTCTGTAACCGTAAAAGCCTTGGTTTCATGCATGTTAACATTAGAAGCCTCCTCCCTAAGTTTGTTTTACTCACTGCTTTAGCACACTCTGCCAACCCGGATGTCCTAGCCGTGTCTGAATCCTGGCTTAGGAAGACCACCAAACACCCTGAAATTTCCATCCCTAACTGTAACATTTTCCGACAAGATAGAACTGCCAAAGGGGGTGGTGTTGCAATCTTCTGCAGAGATAGCCTGCAGAGTTCTGTCTTACTATCCAGGTCTGTACCCAAACAATTCGAGCTTCTACTTTTAAAAATCCACCTTTCCAGAAACAAGTCTCTCACCGTTGCCGCTTGCTATAGACCACCCTCTGCCCCCAAGCTGTGCCCTGGACACCATATGTGACTTGATTGCCCCCCATCTATCTTCAGAGCTCGTGCTGCTAGGTGACCTAAAGTTATCAATGAACCCACCAGGTACAACCCCAAATCCGTAAACACGGGCACCCTCATAGATATCATCCTAACTAACTCGCCCTCCAAATACACCTCTGCTGTTTTCAATCAAGATCTCAGCGATCACTGCCTCATTGCTTGCATCCGTAATGGGTCTGCGGTCAAACGACCACCCCTCATCACTGTCAAACGCTCCCTAAAACACTTCAGCGAGCAGGCCTTTCTAATCGACCTGGCCCGGGTATCCTTGAAGGATATTGACCTCATCCTGTCAGTAGAGGATGCCTGGTTATTCTTTAAAAGTGCCTTCCTCACCATCTAAAATAAGCATGTCCCATTCAATTTTTTTTTAACCAGGAACAGATATAGCCCTTGGTTCTCTCCAGACCTGACTGCCCTTGACCAGCACAAAAACATCCTGTAGCGTTCTGCATTAGCATCGAATAGCCCCCGTGATATGCAACTTTTCAGGGAAGTTAGGAACCAATATACACAGGCAGTTAGGAAAGCTAAGGCTAGCTTTTCAAGCAGAAATTTGCATCTTGTAGTACAAACTCAAAAAAGTTCTGGGACACTGTAAAGTCCATGGAGAATAAGAGCACCTTCTCCCAGCTGCCCACTGCACTGAGGCTAGGAAACACTGTCACTACCGATAAATCCACTATAATTGAGAATTTCAATAAGCATTTTTCTACGGCTGGCCATGCTTTCCACCTGGCTACCCCGATCAACAGCCCTCCATCCCCCACAGCAACTTGCCCAAGCCTCCCCCATTTCTCCTTCACCCAAATCCAGATAGCTGATGTTCTGAAAGAGCTGCGAAATCTGGACCCCTACAAATCAGCCGGGCTAGACAATCTGGACCCTCTCTTTCTAAAACTATCTGCCGCCATTGTTGCAACCCCTATTACCAGCCTGTTCAACCTCTCTTTCGTATCGTCCAAGATTCCCAAAGATTGGAAAGCTGCCGCGGTCATCCCCCTCTTCAAATGGGGTGACACTCTAGACCCAAACTGCTATAGACCTATATCTATCCTGCCCTGTCTCTCTAAAGTCTTCAAAAGCCAAGTTAATAAACAGATCACCGACCATTTCGAATCCCACCATACCTTCTCCGCTGTGCAATCCGGTTTCCGAGCCGATCACGGGTGCACCTCAGCCACGCTCAAGGTACTAAACGATATCATAACCGCCATCGATAAAAGACAGTACTGTGCAGCCGTCTTCATCAACCTGGGCAAGGCTTTCAACTCTGTCAATCACCACATTCTTATCGGCAGACTCAACAGCCTTGGTTTGTCAAATGATTGCCTTGCCTCACTCACCAACTACTTTGCAGACAGAGTTCAGTGTGTCAAATCGGAGGGCATGTTGTCCGGACCTCTGGCAGTCTCTTTTGGGGTACCACAGGGTTCAATTCTCGGGCCGACTCATTTCTCTGTATATATCAATGATGTCGCTCTTGCTGCGAGCGATTCCCTGATCCACCTCAACGCAGACAACACCATTCTGTATACTTCAGGCCCTTCCTTGGACACTGTGCTAACTAACCTCCAAATGAGCTTCAATGCCATACAACACTCCTTCCACGGCCTCCAACTGCTCTTAAACACTAGTAAAACCAAATGCATGCATTTCATCTGTTCGCTGCCTGCACCCGCCCGCCCGACTAGCATCACCACCCTGGACGGTTCTGACCTAGAATATGTGGACAACTATAAATACCTAGGTGTCTGGCTAGACTGTAAACTCTCCTTCCAGACTCATATTAAACATCTCCAATCCAAAATCAAATCTAGAATTGGCTTTCTATTTCAGAACAAAGCCTCCTTCACTCACGCCACCAAACTTACCCTGGTAAAACTGACTATCCTGCCGATCCTCGACTTCGGCGATATCATCTACAAAATAGCTTCCAATACTCTACTCAGCAAACTGGATGCAGTCTATCACAGTGCCATCCGTTTTGTTACCAAATCACCTTATACCACCCACCACTGCGACCTGTATGCTCTAGTCGGCTGGCCCTCGCTACATATTCGTCGCTAGACCCACTGGCTCCAGGTCATCTATAAGTCTATGCTAGGTAAAGCTCCGCCTTATCTCAGTTCACTGGTCACGATAACAACACCCAACACGTTCCAGCAGGTATATCTCACTGATCATCCCCAAAGCCAACACCTCATTTGGCCGCCTTTCCTTCCAGTTCTCTGCTGCCAGTGGAACGAATTGCAAAAATCGCTGAAGCTGGAGACTTTTATTTCCCTCACCAATTTTAAACATCAGCTATCTGAGCAGCTAACCGATCACTGCAGCTGTACATAGTCCATCTGTAAATAGCCCACACATTCTACCTACCTCATCCCCATACGGTTTTCATTTACTTTTCTGCTCTTTTGCACAGCAGTATCTCTACTTGCACATCATCATCTGCTCATTTATCACTCCAGTGTTAATCTGCTAAATTGTAATTCTTCGCTACTATGGACTATTTATTGCCTACCTCCTCATGCCTTTTGCACACACTGTATATAGACTTTCTTTTTTGTCTACTGTGTCATTGACTTGTTTATTGTGTTATTGGTTTGTTTATTGTTTATTCCATGTGTAACTCTGTGTTGTTGTCTGTGTCACACTGCTTTGCTTTATCTTGGCCAGGTCGCAGTTGTAAATGAAAACTTGTTCTCAACTAGCCTACCTGGTTAAATAAAGGTGAAATTAAAAAAAAAAAAGAAAAGTTTAAGCAGACTGTGTTTGTCTATTGCTGTGACTTAGATGAAGATCAGATAAAAAATGTTATGACCAATTTATGCAGAAATGCAGGTAATTCCAAAGGGTTCACAAACTTTTTCTTGCCACTGTATCTCATTTATAAGTATTCACACCCCTGAGTCAATACATGTTGAATCACCTTTGGCAGCGATTACAGCTGTGAGTCTTCATGGGTAAGTCTAAGAGCTTTGCACACCTGTATTATACAATATTTGCACATTATTATTTTAAAATTATTCAAGCTCTGTCAAGTTGGTTGTTGATCATTGCTAAACAGCCATTTTCAAGTCTTGCCATAGAGTTTCAAGACGATTTAATTCAAAACTGTAACTAGGCCACTCAGGAACGTTCAATGTCGTCTTGGTAAGCAACTCCAGTGTATATTTTGCCTTGTGTTTTAGGTTTTTGTCCTGCGGAAAGGTGAATTTGTCTCCCAGTGTCTGTTGGAAAGCAGACTGAACCAGGTTTTCTCTAGGATTTTGTCTGTGATTAGCTCTATTGCGTTTATTTTTATCCTAAAAAACACCTTAGTCCTTGCTGATGACAAGCATACCCATAACATGATGCAGCCACCACCATGCTTGAAAATATGAAGCGTGAACTCATTGATGTGTTGTGTTGGATTTGGCCCAAACATAATGCTTTGTTATTCAGGATATAAAATAAAACAAAATGTACACATTTTTGCCAGTTTTACATTAGTGCCTTATTGCCAACAGCATCCGTGTTTTGGAATATTTATTTTCTGTTCAGGCTTCCTTCTTTTCACTCTGTCATTTAGGTTAGTATTGTGGAGTAACTACAATGTTGTTGATCCATCCTCAGTATTCTCCTATCACAGCCATTAAACTCTGTAACTGTTTTAAAGTCACCATTGTCCTCATGGTTAAATCCCTGAGTGGATTCTTCCTCTCCGGCAACTGAGTTAGGAAGGACGCCTGTATCTTTTAGTGACTGGGTGTATTGATACGCCATCCAAAGTGTAATGAATAACTTAGCCATGCTCTAAGGGATATTCAATGTCTGCTTTTTACATTTTTTATCCATCTACTAATAAGTGTCCTTCTTTGTGCGAGGCATTGGAAAATTTGTGGTTGAATCTGTGTTTGAAATTACAGATAATTGTATGTGTGGGGTGCAGAGATGAGGTAGTCATTCCAAAATCATGTTAAACACTATTATTGCATACAGAGTGAGTCCATGCAACTTATTATGTGACTTGTTCAGCAAATTCTTACTCCTGAACTTATTTAGGCTTGCCCTAACAAAGGTGTTGAACACTTATTGACTCAAGACATTTCATCTTTTCATTTTTAATTAATTTGTGATCATATCTAAAAACATAATTCCACTTTGACATTATGGGATATTATGTCTAGGCCAGTGACACACAATCTCAATTTAATCAATTTTAAATTCAGGCTGTAACGCAACAAAATGTGAAAAAAGTCAAGAGTTGTGAATATTTTCTGAAGGCACTGTATTCACCTGAACAACAAGCTCCGTCCCACCTGCTGCAACATGCTCTGCCAGCTTTGCAATCAGATGGCAAATTCCTTCCTTCCGAGGTGAGAGGTGGGACAGAGAGAGAGGAGGAGAGAGGTGGAGAGAAGGGAGGGGGAAGAGGGGGAGGGAGAGGGGGGTATCGATGTTATAACGGCTGTGCAATTAACAGGTATTTTTGAATGCTCAGCGTGATGTCAGATCCCACCTTCCCACCCCTCTACGGTACAGGTCAGCCAACAAACATTTGAGGTTGCATCCCAAATGGCACTCTATTTCTAGTCAAAAGTAGTGCACTATAGGCAATAGGGTGCTATTTCGGATGCACTCCCTATTCACCCAGACAACTGTTACTCCTATCTACACAGCGTAGTTATCTCAGGCTTGTGGTGTTAAACATACTGTAAATCCTGATAACATTAATTTTGCAGTTATATGATCTCTCAGTGTGTAGACTTATCGAACTCAAACACTGGCTGAATAGTCTGTCTGTGGACAGGCATACACACACACACAACATGCATAGGCACACGCACAGGCACACACTGACACACACACACACACACAGTATGTCTGTCTGCAGGAGCTGTTGACATTACTCTCTGTTATTGTCACACCTGCTCCCGCCTCACCTCTCTGGTGCTCGAGGGCGCCAGGCTGCCCTTCATTGCACACACCTGTCACCTTCATTACGCACATCTGCGCTCATTGGACTCACCTGGACTCCTTCACGTTTTGATTGACTTCCCTATATCTGTCTGTTTCCTCTGTTTCATCCCCCGTGTCAGCATTATTGTTGTTTTTGTTTTCCCCTGTCCAGACGCTGTCCGTATTCTGTTCCTGTCCATGTTTCATTAATGTTCACTCCCTATACTTGCTTCTCGTCTCCAGTGTCTGTCCTCACAGAATGCTGACATCAATATTCGAAGCATCAGGGAGTTTTTTGTTGTTGTTGTTGTTGATGACCTCGGGTCCAGGTGTTGTTTTTTGCCATCATTGTAAGCCTGCCACACACACACTATACAATACATTTATTAAACATAAGAATGAGTTTGAGTTTTTGTCACAACGCGGCTCGTGGGAGTGACAAAGAGTTCTTATAGGACCAGGGCACAAATAATAATATAATAATAATCAATAAATCATTTTGCTCTTTATTTAACCATCTTACATATAAAATTGTATTTGTTAATTGAAAATTGTGAATAACTCACCACAGGTTAATGAGAAGGTTGTGCTTGAAAGTATGCACATAACTCTGAAATGTTGGGTTGTATTGGAGAGAGTCTCAGTCTTAAATACATTTCCACACACAGTCTGTGCCTGTATTTAGTTTTCATGCTAGTGAGGGCTGAGAATCTGCTCTCACATAGGTATGTGTTTGCAAAGGGGATCAATGTCTTAACAGCGTGATTTGCCAAGGCAGGATACTCTGAGCGCAGCCCAATCCAGAAATCTGGCAGTGGCTTCTGATTAAATTCAATTTTCACAGTACCGCTTGCTGCAATTTCGATGAGGCTCTCTTGTTCAGATATCGTTAAGTGGACTGGAGGCAGGGCATGAAAGGGATAGCGAATCCAGTTGTTTGTGTCATCCGTTTCGGGAAAGTACCTGCGTAATTGCACACCCAACTCACTCAGGTGCTTCACTATTTCACATTTGCCATTGTCCGTAAGCTTGAGGTGATTTGCACACACAAAAAATCATACAATGATGGAAAGACCTGTGTGTTGTCCTTGTTAATGCAGACAGAGAAGAGCTCCAACTTCTTAATCATAGCCTCAATTTTGTCCCGCACATTGAATATATATATTTGTATATATATATTTTGATTGGACATATAAAGAAATACAAAATACAAATTGAACAGATACATCCTTTACCCCCTATACTTATTGAACCACCTTTAACAACAAAAGCAGCATACACACAAAAATAAAATACATTTACAATTGGAAATAATATAGAAATATGTGGGGCGGCAGGTAGCCTAGTGGTTAGAGTGTTGGACTTGTAACCGAAAGGTTACAAAATCGAATCCCTGAGCTGACAAAGTAAAAATCTGCTGTTCTGCCGTTGCCTTGTTCCGGGGCAGAATGACAGATTTTTACCTTGTCAGCTCGGGAATTCATTCTAGCAACCTTTCGGTTACTGGCCCAATGCGCTAACCACTAGCCTACCAGCCACCCCATAAATAAAAATGATCACAACATACTATCCCTTCTTTCCCACACCCTCCCATATCCCATTCACCAAAATTCTTACTCCTGATCAATAGAAGGCAACTGCCCAAAAAACAGTTTAACTTTTAGTGAGACTATGCAACAAAGATGGAACTCCAAATATAGCTATTAGAGGACAAGGCTGCAGGTCAATATCTAGAATTTTAGAGAGAGTATTAAAAAAGGAAGACCAATACTCAGACAGCTTAGAACACGAATAAAACATATGGGTGTGGTCTGCCGGAGTGAATGAACATCTATCACGTGTCATTCGTGTCCGGGAGGAATTTACTATGTTTTTCTTTAGTGTAGTGAATTCTGTGCAAGACTTTGAACTGAATGAAACTTAACCGAGCACATGAGGATGTGGAGTTAACCCTATGAAGGGCCTCCTCCCACCAGTCATCTGAAAGGTCAAGTTCAAGTTCACTACCCCAGTCTGTCTTGATTTTGTTTATTGGACAGGGTTCAGGGGACAGCATAATGTCAAATAATCTAGAAGTCAGACCTTGATGACTCCACGGGAGGGACAATAGCTCCTCTAGCAACATCTTGGGAGGTAGTTGAGGAAAGTACAAAAACAAAAAAAATACATGAAATGAAATGTATGCATTCACTACTGTAAGTCGCTCTGGATAAGAGCGTTTGCTAAATGACTAAAAATGTAAAAAATGTAAAATGAAAGGTGGGAAAATGAGAACGAACAAAGTTACAGGCTTGAAAATAGCAGAAAAGATAAGAATGAGCCAGATTAGATTTAGCTACGAGATCATTAAAACTGACAAACTTCCCATCTAAAAATACATCTTTGAAATAAACCAAACCTCTCTCAGGCCACAAAACAAAAGCTGTGTGGAGGGTAAAAATAGGTGGTTGTTACAGATTTGGCTTAGAAGAGAAGGGACAGAAAGTCTCAAATGTTGATGAAATTGTCTGCAGATCTTCAAAGTAGAGCGCACAATGAGGTTTCCCGTATACTGTGAAGGACACAAGAACAGTGGGGCACAAGCAAGAGCAAAAGGAAGGATGATTGGCAGGAGGGCGCCTGTAATGAGCACCAGTTGGTACCTGGAGCATTACACCAGACCATAATCTTTTGAATATTGGCTGCCCAATAGTAAAGCAGTACATTTGGAAGTGCCAATCCTCCATATTGTCTCCTTCTTTGAAGTATTGGTCTACGTATCCTTGGTCATTTGCCTGCCCAGATAAAATGACTGATGAGCCTATCCAACTTGGTAAAAAATTATCGGAAGACATTGAAAAGGTATAGAAACCTAGGTAAAATGTTCATTTTAACAGATTGGATTCTGCCAGCTAATGAGAGAGGCCGTGTTAAATCTCCAATTCAATCGTTTTTTTGCATTCAGAGTAAGTGCTAAGTCCAGAATATGGGGGGAATGGTCCGAAATCACTATCGCAGAATATTCTGTAGTTTTAACTGAGGGGAGAAGGGCTCTATCTAAAAAAAGTAGTCTATGCGCGAGTAGGCTTGATGAACATGAGAAAAGTAGGAGAAGTCTTTTGTGACCGGCTGGAGGAAGCGCCAAGGATCAACACAACCCATTTGGGTCATGAATGTAGAAAGAGCTTTTACCATCCTGGTAGGAGTAAGTGTTCTGGAATTAGACCGGTCAAGTCTTGGTTCAATAACACAGTTAAGGTCCCCGCCGAAGATGAGGCGGTGGATGTCAAGATTAGGGAGAGAGTCTAAAAGAGATGTCATAAATCTAGTGTCATCCCAGTTAGGGGGCGTAAACAGTTGTAAGTACTACAGGGGTTTGGAAGAGGGTGCAGTCTACTGTATAATGTCCTCCAGGATCTGAAATGATCTGTGAGGGTGAAAACTGTACTCGTTTGTGAATCACTATTGCTGTTCCCATGGCTTTGCCATTAAAATTAGAATGAAAAACCAACCCATGCTTTTCGCAATCTAGTATGGTCGTTAACACGTAGGTGCATTTCTTGAAGCAATGCGATATCAGTATTCAGCCTCTTCAGATGTGAAAATACTCAGGGGCGCTTACCGTAATTTCCGGACTATAAGCCACTACTTTTTTCCCAGGCTTTGAACCTCGCGGCTTAAACAATGACGCGGCTAATATATGGATTTTTCCCGCTTTCAATTTTTCTTTTCTCCAAGAAAAAAACATTCTGTGACGTGCTCAGTTTTTTGGCGGCAAGAAGCTTTCATTAGACCAATGAAATTGCCGAACGGGTTAAGGTCAAACAACTTTTTTGTTTACTGTTTAGATTAAATCGAGCGCTCTCAAACTTCCCATCATTCTGATTACGGTAGTCATTTTGTCACCCTGATTCCTGGGGGCACAACAAAGTATTTGCAGCCACTCGACATCAGTGTAAATCGTGCATTTAAGGTGGCGCTCCGTGTTCAGTGGGAGGCTTGGATGACAAGTGGGGAGAAATCCTTCACTAAAACGGGCCGCATGCGAAGAGCAACTTATGGTCAAGTCTGCCAGTGGGTCCTGACAGCGTGGAGCATTGTCAAAAAATCCACTATCATCAACGGGTTTCGAAAGGCTGGACTGCTGCGTGTTGAAGAGGGCTCAGCGGGGGATTTGCCTCCGGATGAAAGTGACGAGAGCGACAATGAAAACGATCCAATATCGGATGAAGCAATTCTGAGGCTATTCAACTCCGACACCGAAGGAGATGGTTTCAGTGCACAGGAGGAGGAAGATAGTGACCAATGACTTTCTTGGTAGGCTACTGTTTACTGCTAATTTTTTATTTTTTGTTACAAGCCGTGTTTCGTTAAAGCCTATTTATTTTTGTTACAAGCCGTGCTTCGTTAAAGCCTATTTATTTTTGTTACAAGCCGTGTTTCGTTAAAGCCTATTTATTTTTGTTACAAGCCGTGTTTCGTTAAAGCCTATTTATTTTTGTTACAAGCCGTTTCGTTAAAGCCTATTTATTTTTGTTACAAGCCGTGTTTCGTTAAAGCCTGTGTAAAGTTAATTTGTTTCAATGTACGGGTAGGCACCTGCGGCTTATAGACATGTGCGGCTTATTTATGTTAAAAAAAAAATATTATTTCAGTGGGTGCGGCTTATATTCAGGTGCGATTAACAGTCGGGAAATTATGGTAATTTGCCCCCCACAACTGCGAATGTTCCATACCACCAGTCTGACTAGAAGCCTAAAAGTACCATTCTGACCTGTTTTTTTTAATAGGTTTAAATGTCAGGAATTGTGAAAAACTGAGTTTAAATGTATTTGGCTAAGGTGTACAGTTGAAGTCGGAAGTTTACATAAACCTTATCTCTGATAAGCTACCCAGGAAAGGGCTGAAAATAGCCCATATTAATATACAGTTGAAGTCAGAAGTTTATATACACCTTAGCCAAATACATTTAAACATAGTTTTTCACAACTCCTGACATTTAAACCAAGTAAAAATTCCCTGTCTTAAATCAGTTTGGATCACCACTTTATTTTAAGAATGTAAATGTCAGAATAATAGTAGAGAGAATGATTTATTTCAGCTTTTATGTCTTTCATCACATTCCCAGTGGGTCAGAAGTCTACATACACTAAATTAGTATTTGGTAGCATTGCCTTTAAATTGTTTAACTTGGGTCAATCGTTTCGGGTAGCCTTCCACAAGCTTCCCACAATAAGTTGGGTGAATTTTGGCCCATTCCGCCTGACAGAGCTGATGTAACTGGGTCAGGTTTGTAGGCCTCCTTGCTCGCAAACACTTTTTCAGTTCTGCCCACAAATGTTCTATAGGGTTGAGGTCAGGGCTTTGTGATGGCCACTCCAATACCTTGACTTTGTTGTCCTTAAGCCATTTTGCCACAACTTTGGAAGTATGCTTGAGGTCATTGTCCATTTGGAAGACCCGTTTGCGACCAAGCTTTAACTTCCTGACTGATGTCTTGAGATGTTGCTTCAATATATCCACATAATTTTGCTTCCTCATGATGCCATCTATTTTGTGAAGTGCACCAGTCCCTCCTACAGCAAAGCACACCCACAACATGATGCTGCCACCCCCGTGGTTCACGGTTGGGATGGTGTTCTACGGCTTGCAAGCCTCCCCCTTTTTCCTTCAAACATAACAATGGTCATTATGGCCAAGCAGTTCTATTTTTGTTTCATCAGACCAGAGGACATTTCTCCAAAAAAGTATGATCTTTGTCCCCATGTGCAGTTTCAAACCGTAGTCTGGCTTTTTTATGAGGGTTTTGGAGCAGTGGCTTCTTCCTTGCTGAGCGGCCTTTCAGGTTATGTCGATATAGGACTCGTTTTACTGTGGAAATAGATACTTTTGTGCCTGTTTCCGCCAGCATCTTCACAAGGTCCTTTGCTGTTGTTCTGGGATTGATTTGCACTTTTCGCACCAAAGTACGTCCATCTCTAGGAGACAGAACGCGTCTCCTTCCTGAGCGGTTTGACGGCTGCATGGTCCCATGGTGTTTATACTTGCGTACCATTGTTTGTACAGATGAACGTGGTACCTTCAGGCATTTGGAAATTGCTCCCAAGGATGAACCGGACTTGTGGAGGTCTACAATTTTTTTTCTGAGGTCTTGGCTGATTTCTTTTCATTTTCCCATGATGTCAAGCAAAGAGGCACTGAGTTTGAAGGTAGGCCTTGAAATACATCCACAGGAACACCTCCAATTGACTCAAATGATGTCAATTAGCCTATCAGAAGCTTCTCAAGCCATGACATAATTTTCTGGAATTTTCCAAGCTGTTTAAAGGCATAGTCAACTTAGTGTATGTAAACTTCTGACCCACTGGAATTGTGATACAGTGAATTATAAATGAAATAATCTGTCTGTAAACAGTTGTTGGAAAAATTACTTGTGTCATGCACAAAGTAGATGTCCTAACTGACTTCTCAAAACTATAGTTTGTTAACAAGAAATTTGTGGAGTGGTTGAAAAACAAGTTTTAATGACTTCACCCTAAGTGTATGTAAACTTCCGACGTTCAACTGAATGTGCTGCTTCAAACATACCTACCGTAGCTAGCAAATTTTTTGCATAGGATTGTTTCACGCGAAATGGATCGATAGATGGCCATAGTGTCCACACGGTCACTAGAACTAATGTTTCTCACATAATACAGCAGGTGAGAAATCATCCCAATTCAAGTATTCAATGTATTTCAGGCATTCAATGTATGTGCTATCGGTAGGACTCACCTTCTTCAGGATTTTTGAAAATATTGACCTCGCCGTTAAAGGTGACACGAAGTCTGGCAGGATAAATCCGCCCAAAGCGGATTCCGTTCTTGTATAGAGTGGACTTGATGTCGTTGAATGCGGCCAGTTTCTTCGCCAGGATAGAACTGAAATCCTTGTAGAACTTCATCTTGTGGCCTTGGAAAGCTATATCGCCATGTTCCCTTGCCCACCGAAGGACGAGCTCCTTTTCTTTGTATCCATGGAACCGCACTATGATGGGACGCAGTCGGCCGCCCGGGCAAGGTTTCGGTGCAAGGCTGCAGTGGGCTCTATCAAGTTCAGGGAGATTGGGAAAAGCCTCATCGCCCAAAACTTCCTTGAACAGCTCTGCCATGAACTGGGTTGGATATCTTGTCTCAGAATCCTCTGGCAATCCAATCACGAGGATATTCTGGAGTTTTGAATGTAAAATCAAATCTTCCACTTGTAGCTGCAGAGACTTGTTGGCAGTGGCCACATCGTCAAGCCTGGTTTCCAGCGTAGTGAGTTGGTTGTTGTGGCCGGAGAGCACGGCCTCAACTTCGGCCAGTGTGGTAGTGTGAGATGCTACAGAACCTGGATGCTTTCCACGGTTGCCTGAATTGGAGCAAGTGCAGCCGCCAGTGAGTTATTCAGCAATTCGGTGAGTTCTGCCGCCAAACTTTCACGTGATTTCGCCAGCTCTCTGACAAGGATCTACAGCGTTATCGGGTTAGCCGTATCCCCCGGAGAGGCTATTGAAGCCTTCAATGAAGGTGGGGTGGTAGCCATTTTAGCTCATTTGGTGGAATGTGAAGTTTTTCAGTCAATTTTCCAAAGCGTGTGTCTGGTTTGCTCATGCTAACTTAGGTACACTCTATTACTGGGTAATTAAAATGACTTTTGAGGTCATGAGGAGTATGAATTTAGGCAAAATTGAGGATTATTTACAAAAGTTGTCATAGAAGAGACCTTGTGCGACTTCTTTCTACATTGCTCAACCGGAAGACACATTGAATATAGTCGCGGAGAGTCCCTGTAATCCTAGATTCAGATCATTCAGGTGAGAAAAAACACCACCCAGATAGGCCAGTCGTGTGAGAAACTCGTCATCATGCAAGAGGTCAGACAAGTGAAAATGATGGTTAGTAAAGAAAACTTTAAGCTCGTCTCTCAATTAAAAAAAATGTGTCAATACTTTGCCCCTTGATAACCAGCGCACTTCTTTCTGTATGTTGTAAAAGCGTTACATGGTTGCTGCCCATATCATTGCATAGTGCAGAAAACACATGAGAGTTTAGGGGCCTTGCTTTAACAAAGTTAACCATTTTCACTGTAGTGTTCAAAACGTCTTTCAAGCTGTCAGGCATTCCCTTGACAGCAAGAGTCTCTCGGTGGATGCTGTAGTGTACCCAAGTGGGAGCAACTGCTTGCACATGCATTACCACTCCACTATGTCTCCCTGTCATGGCTTTTGCGCCATCAGTACAGATACCAACATGAACAGCAGCTACGTTTGGCTACATACGGACCGTTAGCGGAATTCCCGCGAGAGAGTAACGGTTAATGTGATTGGATGTTAATTATTTGACTAGGCTACCTGCATTTGACATTGTGTTGTTATTTCGCTGAACACTAGATGGTTTAATTTTACTTTTGGCAGTGAAATGAGGCTACTTAGGCGAGAAAAAAACCTCACCCAAATGTATAGCCCCATTGGAAAATATCAATGGACTGTTTGAAAATGTGAAGATTTTTATATATTTTTTAAGGTGAATCACATTTTTATTTCGCTGTTCTAGAGAATAGGCCTAGTTCCTGTATTATATAAATATGTCACACCACACAGAAGTTTATAGAACGAAAAACAGTCAAACAACAAAAGAAAAGCCTTACAATGTATGACAGTTCACCACAAGGAACCACAAGTCAACTCACCACCACAGGAACAAACACAATTCCCTTTAGTCACGCTGCCTGCCAGGTGAGGACAGAAGAGGACCTTAGGTTTTGAAGAACAATAATAGTAGATGTAGTCACAGTGAGTCAGAGAGAGAAGACCAAAGTAGTGACGCAGGTTGACTCATAGCCCGCGGTTTCCGCAGTTAGGCTTATACCAATGGGGCGGATGGGTTTAGGGTCATTAAATATTGTGAAGATGAAGGGCGGGTGGGTGGCGTGCAGGTTGAATGAATAGAACACAATACCTATAAAAAAATCTATACTTTTGGCTAACTGTACACGCTCCAAATTGCCTACACGCCAATTGCCAAATGCTTTTGGAAACGGGCAGAAATAGTTAACTTCAATCCAAAAGAACAATGTCAGAGTTTAGTTCAATAAGAGAAAATCTGCTAAAGGAGAGTTGAAAATAAAGAGAAGGGAGGACCAGAAAAGTAATGTTTGGGAACAGCCTGGTCTCATAGACTAGATGTAACCAGCGAAAGATTTGGTGAAGTGGTAAAAGAGGATAATATATTATGTGTGATGATTGTGAGGCACTATGCAAATTCGACAGTCACTCCGACAAGGACTTCAAATAGGACTATGGCAGGTCAAGGGAATGGTAGCCTACTGTTCACATAGGTTCAATGGAAACTGAAATCTGGACACTGACTGTCGGTCAATAACCTCTCACACAGCCTTAATATTAACCCCTGCAGAATTAAGCATTTCTTGCAGTAAAATTATACACAAAATGTAGGCAACATTTTGACTAGGGAACAGGAGTGGAGAAAGAGACTATGATTTTTTTCATTCAGTGTCTTGACAGAATGAAAATGCTCCATTAGATACCATTTGTACGGGTGTTTATCAACCATATAAAAGATTCATTCAAGCCGAACTAAAATCAGAAACATGTTGGGCCATTTTCACAGCTTGCGCATGTATCTAATTATAGGCAAACTGACTAACAAATAGCCTACGAAATCAGAAATTACAAGCAGAAACATATATAAAGCCTGCAAACAATCGTTGCACCATCTTTGACTATAGCACATTGTCTATGTTTGCGGGTTAGGGTCGGGTGCAGGACTCAGATTTTCACTTTATCACATATAGTCGGGCAGCTGCGAATGGGTTATTTAAGCAATAAGGCTCGAGGAGGTGTGGTATATGGCCAATATACCACAGCTAAGAGCTGTTCTTATGTACGACGCAACACGGAGTGCCTGGATACAGCCCTTACCCGTGGTATATTGGCCATATACAACAAACTCCTGTGGTGCCTTATTGCTATTATAAACTGGTTACCTACTTCATTAGAAGAGTAAAAATACATGTTTTGTCATACCCGTGGTATACGGTCTGATATGACACGACTTTCAGCCAATCAGCATTCAGGGCTTGAACCGCCCAGTTTATAATAGCAATTGCGAGTGGGTGCAGGTGAATAAACAGCTGATCCGCACATCACTAGACCAGAGGGTTTTGTAGAACAATACAGTGAGTCATAGGTTGCATCCCAAATGACACCCTATTTCCTACATAGTGCACTACTTTTGACCAGAACCCCTGGTAGTGCCCTGTATAGGAAAAAGGGTGCCATTTGGGATGCTGACACGCTGCAGTGTGGGCTTGCCAGACAGCTCTGTAGCCTCACAGTGGGAGAGACGTTGTTGTTCAGTGTGTGTGTATGTGTGTGTCTTGTATGGGATTAAGGAAACCATGCCAAGCTGCTGAGCAGTTGTCTCAACGCCTGTCTCTCCCATTGTCTCTGCTACTACACAGACCACACCAGACATGCACCCATACACACACACACACACACACACACTCACACACACACACACACACACACACACACACACAC